>NW_019266359.1:129960-181913 GCF_002742605.1 Olea europaea var. sylvestris
AGGGAAGAGAGAAAGAAAAGAAGAGAGAGAGAGAGAGAGAGAGAGAGAGAGAGAGATGCATATATACCAATTTTCTGAGGAAGGGCAATCCAATTGCCACCAGTACCATATTTCTCAATATAGGTCTTGAGTTTTGCGTCTTCTTCAGAAGACCATGGCCCTCTCTTCACGTTGTCTTTGTCACAACATGGGGCTCTTCCCATCTTTATCGCTGTGTTTACTCACTTGAATCACGAACAGTTGAACCCTTAGGACGTTTTTCGACCCAATTTGCTTTCTCGATCTCTCTTCTCAAATTCTCTCCTAACCGAACAAAATCAGATAGAAAGTTTTCTATGATTGCTGAGGAAAAATGAAACATAGGAAGACCTGTATATAAAGGAAGACAAATGATGATGTGATACTTACAAGAACCAATAAAGTCTTACCATCTAATCTAGGGTTTATGCATCTCTCTCTCTCTCTCTCTCTCTCACACACACACACACATTTGGATTAGGTAGTAACTCAAATTCTGTATTGTGTACAACATGACAAACAACTGCATAAATTTCTCTCGGATACAAATATTAAAATCATTTGCCTTTTTTGTGTTGTATATAGTTTATTATATGGAGATAATGGTCCAGCAAAATCAAGAAAAAAGCCTCCATTCTCTTATCTTGTCGTCGAATAATTACTCCCGAAAGAGCTTAAAATTGAGTCTTAATAATCAACAATAGTGAGTTAATATTCCATTTTAGAAGTCACGCAATAATATTAAGAGGAGTATGCCAAACTTTTTATTTGATTACTATTTAATATGTCATTAAATGTGAGATTTTGAGCTTTAGAAAGACAGATTGCTCGTTTGAGCTTTATGAATTCTAATATGATTAAAGGTTAACATTCTTATGTTGAGTCGTTTCAATAGCAAAAATATTTAAATATTTGGAACTGGATGTTGAGGCAGTTCAATTATATAAATTTCTCCACTTAACATCTTGAGATTTGAATCAATTAAAACATATAATATGATGACAAAAGTCTTGGATTAAGTATTTACCATTATGAAAATTGTGAACTCTAAAGCGGGGGATGTGTTCAAGGCCATTTAAATAAATAATATTTTTCTATTTTGAATAATTTTATCAGATGAAACAGTTCAACATTAGAAGAAGCAATTATTGTAGAAGAATTAAAAGTTAATTTTTAATTAATTATACTTAAATCACTTAAATAATCTAGAACCTTGACAATTAGCTCTTGAACGATCACTAAAATCAGGAAAAAGAAAATTGTGTATTCAATGTTTAAGAGACTAAACTTAGAAATGTATACATGGAAATCACATTTAACAGAAGAATGGTTTCGAAATTTCATTCAAAGTAAAACAAATTTGTGAGGTTCAAATTAATACTCCTGCAAGAACATAACCCCAACATAGATTCCATTGCCGTGTAAGGAGAACGAAAAATTCGATTACTGAAAAGGATCGGAAAGGAGCATAGATTTTGAATTCTCTGTTCATTCTTCACTAATATTTGATGTCATACGCATTTCAACTCATAATCCTATTATATTGTTAAGTTATGAAATTTAATTATTGTTATTGTGCGGTGTGCGGATTGATCTTATAACTTTAGTTTTCCCATTATTTTTCTTATAAATAAAGAGCCATCATTAGGGTTTATTTTATCATTATAAAAGAGAGAGAGAGAGAGAGGGGGGGGGGGGGTTAGAGAAAATGAGGTATGAATTTTTCTTTGTAAATTTCTTTTTTTTTTCATTATATTGAATTACCGTAATGATGAACGAAGTCGTATTCTTATATATTGAGACGAATCTTTCTAAATCTTGCTTTCTGAGATTTTATTATTTTGGGTGGTATAAAACTAAAATTTCTAATTCTCAATGGTTGGAAAAATTAAAAGATCATTGTTTTGTAAAAAAAGAGGGCATTGATCATTAGTCGAACCTCATTTTTCGCATGGTCATTTATATTTTTCAACACAAAAAATAGCATGAAATTAGAAAAATCGCTGTACATTTCTCTAAAACATTAAAAATTAGAAAGAAGGCTAAAAAATAAAACGGATTAAAAATCTAGTCTCTTCGTTCCCCATTCAAGGTTGCACGAAAATGGAAAATGCGACAACACCGTTGATGAAATGCTATTCTTGACAAAAGTAGGACACGAAACACTGTTTTTTTTTTTGAAAAAAAAAAAGTCATTTAAATTTTTTAATAAATCTTTTTAATTTTAAGTCAAACCCTATTATTATTATTATTATTATTATTATTATTATTATTATTATTATTATTATTATTATTATTATTATTATTATTATTATTATTTTATTTTTTTAATAGTATAAGGGTAAAAGCTATAAATCAAGTTAATTTTTACTTGAAGCTCACAACAAACCTGCAACTATGTCCTATTTGTATTTCGAGTATTGTGGTCAAAAGTATCCATAGTATTTCCTTAAATCAATTTTTTTCTAAAAAATAAGAATTTATTTTTTGAAATTTCGCAACATTTTCTAGAGTTTTCGAAGTGCTATGATTTACAAAATAAAAACGCTGTAGTTTTAAAATTTTCTGTACACCTTAGTCCCAATCAGACAAGTTGAAGATTTCTCTTAATTAATTTTTAATTTTCCAACCAACTTGTTGATCAGTCGCTCATGACACCAAGTCTTGTTGGCATAGTCCAAAAGCTATGGTTTTATATTATTAGTATGAAAATAAAACATTTTAATATAAAAAGTTAGGAAAAAACAATTCAGAAAATGGCCTAAAAAATTCAAAGCTTTTCAGAGAGGAGCCCTCCACTGATTGACCTTTTTCCTTAATATAATATTCTCTCATTCATTTTTCTTATGAAACAAGAAGAAAACTATCAAAATTCAAAAAAGATTTTTATATTTTAATTATCAAATTGACTCGTATCTTTAGGGGAAAGAGAAACTTGCTTCTGTTTGTCTCTCTCTCAAGGTTAGAATATCTCTCTGTATATATATATGTATTAATATCTATCTCTCTCTCCGTTGACTCTGCATTTTTCATGCATTATCAAGAAAGACCAAAACAGTTGACTTCTTTAGGAGAGCTGGTGAAAAAATTTCTTGATAACAAGATAAGAATGGCTCACCAAATAGCCTTAGTTAATATCTACTTAGCAGATAAATTATATGGAATTATTTTTGCCAAACTAATTGACTTGTTGAAAAAAGAATAAGCCCTATATGATTTGACTAAACATTATATTTGTAGTAAATTTTGATAAAAGTTAATGAATTGTGTAAATGAGAAATTGATAAAGTTGTGAATCCCATAAAAAATGTATGTGATTGAACATGAATTTGGAGAAAAAAATTGAATTTTAAAAAATTGATGTTAAACATGGATTAAATTTTGGTACATGATTTTTTCTTTTTTACATTTTTATTATTATATTTTATTCATTTCTAGATTTACAAGAATATACAAACCATGTGGATTTTTAAATCCAAAAAACCTATATACATTGTTTTAGGACTACGCGACACATCCTAACATCAAACATTGTTCTAGAAATCCATGACACATTTCCTAACCGGGGTTGCTACTTGAACAATCCCCTAGATGTCCAGGGGATTGTTCAAGTGGCTTTTTCCTTCCTAACCTTCCAAGTCATTATTCTATCAATTGGCAATATCTCTTGTTTGGTTTAGTCCAAAATAAAATTTTTAGTAGATTTTAATACTAATTGATAAAACGTACGATTAAATAGTCAATAAAGGGATTGTTCAAGTGGCTTTTTCCTTCCTAACCTTCCAAGTCATTATTCTATCAATTGGCAATATCTCTTGTTTGGTTTAGTCCAAAATAAAATTTTTAGTAGATTTTAATACTAATTGATAAAACGTACGATTAAATAGTCAATAAAAAGTGTGAATTTCATAAAATGTGTTATTGACAATGAATCTTAAGCCAAATTGAGGGCTTACGTATTGTATATTTTGAGCATAACAACATTGACTTGTTACTGAGGATGGCCCTCCAGATTGACAGTCGCGGGAATCGTACGCCATGCAACTCCTAAAGCAATAATGAAAATTCTTTCAACTTAGCTACAGAAATAGACACAAAATATATTTTTCTATATATGAACGTCTATGGCGTGAATTCCTACCAATTTATTAAAAATTGTTGTTTACAATTATTGACAAATTAATCACTTAAATCCCTTTCAAGAAAGATGATCACCCTCTTTAATTCTTGTATATGTACTTGCACTATACTATACTACAAAACATAATAATTAAATTATCATTCCTCAAATTGTTGTTTTGTACAAGCTTTTGTTGTCTCCTATAAAAATACTTTGACATTTAAATCTACGATGTTTCATCTTTGGTGTAAATAAATTTTGATAGAAATTGCCGGTCCTTCATAAAAAAAAAAAAAAGATTGAACCCCAACCTTGAAGGTCCCTATCGTCCCACCTTTAGAACTTTGTGAGGGAGGTAAATCGCGGGATGTGCCCCAGCAGGTCAGGGCACAAGAACTGCCTGTACATTGCGCCTACAAGGAGTCCAATTTCATGTTTTAGAAATCGAACCTCCATACTGCGGCTGCCAGCAAGGCGTGAGATAGCCTCACTCTCGTCTTTTGCACCACTAGACTATGTCCCGGGGGGCAATTGCCGGTCCTTCATCAAAGTATAGCATGTTGAATGCGTGTTTCATTTTTGAGTAGTAATCTTGTCGGCAAATTTTATTATTCTTAACAATCATACGCCAACCATCTCAAAATATTTCTAGCATATGAATTACAAACATGTTTGATCATGCTTAAAAGTTATTTATCTGATAGTAAAAGAAATAATTAATTAACTTTGAAAATCACGTACAAAAAAAAATTATTTAAAAGTAAGACTTATAGAATAACAAATTACGCTCTATATCAGAGTCAGTAATGTAAATATTGAAATAGATATTCCTGTGATAGAATAGGAACAAAGAGTCAATCTCAATCGTTAAGGATGCCGGAAAATAATTATTTATTTCGCAAGACTAAAATCTTGAATTGATAAATATAATAATCATTAAATCCTAGTTATGTCTTGTTGAATTGACAAATATCAATAAAGGTAATGGTGGAGGGGTTAAGTATATAAATAATTGGAAATGAAGTTAATAATTTCTTGAACAAAACCTACCCCATATATATAGATATAATCTACTAAGCACCGATGATATGATCCTTCAATCTATTGATGGATAAGTTTATGGTGGATCTCAAAATTTGGATTGAATTTGTTATTCGATAATAAGTTGATGTGTTATGTCATCGGTGATTAATATAAGTTAAACATATGTGCTTAGTAGATCTTTATATTTAAATCATACTGGCTTTTGGAATTCCTTCTTAATTAAAAGTTCAACCTTGTTTGAATGAATAACTCATGACCTTCCGCAGTGATTATCATTTTCATATATAATTTATATTATTATTTACAAGTGATTGAAGATTTTAACATGGTCTTGCAATATGGTGCATCGCTTGATTTTTAAATTTTACTACTTATTTGAGTTTTCAGACTTTTACGAAATTCTATTTAAGGTCTTCACAAATTAATCTCATATTGAGTATTAAATTTGTTTATTTTGTGGGGTCAATTTCGTTAAGAGAAATAACTCGAACATTTATCTATTTATCGTTTTTTCCTCAATAATAAAATAAGTATTTCATATCCAAGAGAGACGCAAAGGTCTTGCCCATGTTGGAAAAAATACATACAAGGGGGAGCGTTCCTCCTACACATAGATTTGACTAGTATTTTTAATAAATAATCGTGATCTTTAATTTAAGCAAATTCAATGGTTAATATGTATTTCACTAGGATCATGAGAGAGTTAGTTATAACAATTTGAGATCCATAAGATACTAACCGTTAAATTTGTTTAAATTAAATGTCACGATTATTTGTCAAAAATACTTATCAAATTTATGTGTAGAAGGAACGTTCCCTATTACCAGTACAAACATGTACACTATTCCGTGAAGGAGACTCTAATGACTTTTGTGTTCCTTTCTAAAATTAATTAATTATATACTAATCAAACTGTTATTATCCTAAATGCACTTTAATTAAAATTTCAATAAGGATGCTGCAAACAGACGCAGTTGCTGAGCTCAAAATGGAGCCCTAATCCCACAAATCACAAGCTATACAAGAAATGTCAACCCTCTTGTGTTAACAAATCCATCTTTCTATTGGTATCCAAGGTATTGACTATTGGCACTTGTTAAAGTTGTTCCTTAATTATTGCATTTTCATTTTTTTTCATGATGCACGAGAAAAGTGCGTTAACTGTAATGTTGAAAATAAGAGTTAAATAAGTTGATATTTTAAATGAGACGTTAACATGCTACTGTCATTATTCATTTGTGAAAATTGTGGATGTGTTAAACATTTGATTAAAATGTAAAAATGATACGTACACAAGGGGATATATTGAACTTTAAAAATGAATTGGTTAACATGCATATTTTAGAGTATAATTTATCAATATGCAAAAGCTACCAAGTCTTGTCGAACAACAAAAACCTTATGACCCAATGAATCAAAATTTCTCGGGGTAGTTTTACTATGTTCTTCATCTCTACATTTTTCTTCCTAGTCGCTATCTGCGTAGAAGAATACAATATCTTTTCAATAAATGTGTATAAGACGGTCAAATAGTCTAGACAAAGGCCTAAGATGGAACAAGGCATGTAGACTACCTAGCCTATCATATTATTTTGAGTATTGCTATTCATAATCGTTCACTGCGATAGTCGCCCTACGTGGTATCTTACGTGACAGTTTGTGATTTGATATACTAATGTGGTAATTTTTTCTTGTCACATATATCAAATCATTAACCGTCACATGCATACCAAGTAAGGCGACTGAGGTAGTGAGTGACTGCAAATATCATTATTATACTATTTTAAGTATTTTATTTAAAATTTTATAAAAACAAAAAGCTTAAAAACCACCTCATCTGGGACCATAACCCGCCTCTGTTAAGTTCGAACAAATGTCTGGATGACCATGAAGTGCGAAGACATATAAGGAACGAGCCCAGCTTCTTTGAGTTTGCACTGACAAACCCGAAGTATGAACAGTTCAAATCTCTTAATACATTTGTAATTTGTAAGTGATATGACTACTCAAATAACAATTATTTTTCCATTAATTTGCTGAAAAGTGAGGATATATAGAGAACAAAAGTCAAGTGCCTCATGAAGATTTAAAAGGTTAAAACATTGTGATTAGCGTCTAATTGTATTGCTAAATAAATGTTTCTAGCATCATTATATTCGTGCGGCATATTCTATGTGAGCAGCTTCTAATAAAATATATTCACCTTGCACTTCGAAGTTGACTTTCAATTTAATTCTACAGTGTATTAGGTAAAGAATTTATAAAGGATGACGAAGTCATAGAATTTGATGGTTTGACCCTTTCAATTTGGGCATTTGTAGGGTATAGTTAGAGGTGACAGATGGATCATGCGAATTGTGGGTTCGATTGCTCAACTTGTATGGGCTCGAATCATGGACCACTCGACCTCATTTACGGACGAGCTTGGGATCGAACTGAGCCAAAAAAAAAAAATCCTACTCAACTTATCTAGTCCACGATCTAGGCTCGTGGTTTTTTTAACTTAATTTGACTGTTGGCCAACGGTCATTTTCCTTTTTTTTTTTTTTTTTTAAAGCCGATAAATACTTCAGTCAATTTCAATTTTTTCACACCACAATTTTCTCATTCAATTGTAGTATTTTAATTTAGATATAATTGGCTCTTGCAATTCAATCTACATTCTATCAATTTTTTCAAACCACAATTTTCTCATTCAATTGTAGTATTTTAATTTAGATATAATTGGCTCTTGCGATTCAATCTACATTCTATCAATTACTTCTTTTATTGTGCAATTCAATCTACTACATTCTACCTTCTTATTCCAATTTCATATTTTATTCCAGTTACAAATGGTTCACATTAATTTTGTGGAGACTAATGAGTTTGAATAAATGTTTGGTGCCTCCAACACACCACGAAAGTGCTCCAACTCCAACTCCCACTTCATCTTCGCATTTGATCATGATTTTAGTGATCTTAATGGCATTTCAATTCCCATTGATTCGGGTGATGAAAATGTGCAAGAGAGCACGATCCTAATTGATTTGGATGACATCGAAAAAAAATAAATGTATACGATACCTTCAAACAATAAGTAACGAATGAAGAAGCAAACTGTTAAGCGTTAGGAACACTTCAAACTGGTGGTCAAGGATCAAGTAAATGAAGAGTCAGATTACAAAGCAGCATACAAGTATTACAAATAAGGATTACCTTGGCAAAATGGCTTGTTCTTTCTTTAGTTTGATACGGGCTTTTCTACAGGGCACCTAGATTTCTTTATGGATTACATCAAAACTATCCTAATTTTGTCTTAGAAGCTTAAAAGTGCCCCCATTTCAAATTTTTTAACATCTCTCTTTTTTCATTAAAAAATAGTAATTTACATTTACGTTCTATCATAGTTATGAGATCCAATCCGATTATTGACCTGGTCAAAGCAACGGGTTAACGAGTCATTGATTCAACTAGCATGTCGTTGTAGGGTTGAAAGTAAACCAAATGTTTTTTCTATTAATTTTTTTTTTAAAAAAAGGTATATAACTATAAAAAGTTAAATTCTATTCTAAATTAAAATTTCGTTTACTAACTGAAATACACAAATTCTCAAAATTTCTCCCCCCCCCCCCCCCCCATTAAAAATCAGTATTTTTAATGAATTACATGTAAGGGTAACGTTTTATTGCGTTAGATGTAGGATATCGTTAAAATATTTAAGATATGTTACTATGTATACTTTCTCATTAAAAAAATAACATTTTATACGATAACACCGTATGAACATAATAAATACAATTTTTGCTATCTTTACAAACATGGACAATACATTATATTACTTGTATAACACAACTTTCATAACCCCCCGGCCAACATCACCATCATAAAACACGAGTAAGTTATTATGTTACTCATCTAACACCACCTAACACTTAAGTTTGTTTCTACGACTTTCATAAAACACGAGTAACGCTTTATATTACTCGTCTAGAACCAAGCAACACCACTATCAAAAAATACGAGTAACATGGATGGTATCCAACTGAAACAACTCCACAGTCCACACCACTACGTACCAACTCAACCATATCAGAACACAACATATTATGTTATTCATCTAAAACCACTCCACACCATTGTTTCAAAACCCGAGTAATATATACATTACCCATCTAAAACACCAAAACCACTGCCAGAAAATATGAGTAAACATATATATTACCCATTGAAGCCACTCCACACCTGTCAAAATTTACCATCCCTATCATTGCCACAAAATCCACCATAACCCGGCCACTATACCGTAGAATGAAACTCAAATCACGTCGACAATCGAGACATTCACCATCACCATTCTTAATTCGAACATTTCAGGTCTACATATATCATATAGAATAGATTTTTTTTATTTTTTATTTTTTTAAACGAGATAAAAAGGTAAGATACCCAGTAGAATTAATTGAATATTAGGAGTAGAATTTAGAAAACCAGAAACAATTGTATAATGCGTTGTATTGATTATTGAACTCGTAATAATATATTGACTATTATGTTGAAAATTATCGCAATTTCCTGTACCTAGATGCAAACTAGTTTTTTTTTTTTTTTTTTCCCTATCTCAGACAGATAGACTTGAACTTTCAATATAGATAGCAATGAGATTCGAAACTAAACATATAAAATGATCACTTGTCTAAAAATTTAAATTGTCATAAAGGAGAGCTAATTACTTTTGACTTAACCACCTGTAAGTATTATGTTTTAGGTCTAATCAATTTTGGACATAAATACTTTTGATATATAATTAATACAATTTAATGACAGATCTATTATTTAATTAATTGACAATTAAATAAATAATAGAGTCCGTAAATTTAAATATTCATAATTTGTTAATCACAATGAGTTGTGATTGTGAAATATAAATTACATCTGATTGAATCTTAAATCGTCTGTGGTCGTAAGTAATAATGAGATACGGATATTGTTATTACGGATAGACCATCACGTGTGGCGTTTCTTATTTATGAAGTAAGTAGCCGATCTCACAAGCTAAAGTGTAGTGACACTTAAATGAATACGTGGATGTTTTGTTATAGAACAAAATATTGAAGACCCGTCGAGAGATTCCACATGGATAACTATCCGAGTCTCAGTGGTTAATCTCTAACGTTTGGTAGTGGAATTGATCATTTGACTTGAGGTCGTCATTGTACCTTATATGAGGACAGTCATACTTTGACGGTGTTGGATATTGCTCTGCAAAGGGTCGCTAATACGACATCGTTTGGGTATGTCAAGAATCGTATAAAGGTTGTGATTGACTAATAAAGGATTCGTCACTCTTAGATAGTAAGAGATTATGATCCGCGTTTCATTCAATTAAGTTGATGATGAAATCCTTGGCTTACTCATAAGTCGAAAACGAGTTTTCGACTTATATTGATTTAAGAGTGGAGTGAAAGATATGATCGATAATCGAGATTGACACACTTCCATATCTCGTAATTGATCGGATCATATTGAGAAATGGATTATAGTTTCACGGTAAACGAACGAGTTTGGTTTTGTCATACCACATGACATTTTCCGTTACATGTATTGCCCTGACACATTGCTAGATGTCAATCTGGGACGACGAGTGTGAATTGATGATAAATTAAAAGGGTGTTTTAATTTATCAATTTTGATTAGTTCAAAATAATCACGTCGTTAGGTATCGTGATCGGGAACCTGATGGGTCGCACACAAAAGAGAATTGGAAGATTGCAATTTGTCAATTCATTAATTTAAAAATCGTTGGATAAATTAATTAATTGGATTGGTTATTTATAGGCCCGAATTAATTAATTAGACTAATTAATTCATGGACCGGATTTAATTAAATGGATTAATTAAATATTGGACCGGACCGGACCAGGTCAATTTGGGCTTATATAAATATATGACTAGAGTTTTCAATTCATATGATTTTTCTTATAATTAGTCTTGCTAGCACAAGAGGAGAAATCCCTGGTAGCTACAATCTTGTTCTCTGTGTGAATCACTGTTGGAGGCTGGACAATTGGACAGCTGTGGGTGGCGAATCAAAATTGCTAGAACGAAAAGAAAAGCAAAAGGTTTGCAAAATTTTTCAAAAGTACAATCTTTATCACGATTTCTATCTAAACACAAAGGGATCCTCAGTGAGAATGAAAATAATTTTAATTTTCTGCCGTGCATGTATAAGTAGATTTCCAACATCACCAACCTACATAGCCAATATATGAATGGAAATACATGTATTACTGATAAAGTCTATATATATATATAACTGACTGCAATAATAAAAATGAATAATTTCTGTTATACTTGGGTCTTGTTTGTTTCCAAGAATTTCTTTCTGATATTGGCAAGTCTGATCACAGCCTCTTTCATGTTAATCCTTTCTTCTGGTGCTTCCTTTGAGCAGTCAAGAGCCAATTCTATCGCAGATGATATGCAAATCTTGTGTCCAGTGTTTACTTCATTTTCCTCTTGAAATACCTTGGAATCAGTAATTTCCATCAAAGAATTGGGATAATATGCTGTAACCCATTGCTTTAGGCTCAAATTTTCCGAGAATATCTCGTCTGTTGGTCTGTTTCCTGTGAGTGCTTCCAACAACATAATGCCAAAACTGTAAATGTCACCAGCTGCTGAGACTATTCCCTGTGAGCCATACTCTACATTGCATCAAGTAATTGATCATCAGAGTCATAGACGATGGTGGAAGAGCAATAATAAACAAAAAAACGAGCAAAGACACACATAAAGTTATAGTGGTTGTTACCCGGTGCAAGGTAGCCAATAGTCCCCAATGTATTCGTCTGTGTATTGGGTTTACCATGAGCTAATATCTTTGAGATTCCGAAGTCACTTACATGAGCAACCATGTCAGCATCCAGGAGAACATTGGCCGGCTTTAGATCACAATGAACCACTTGATCATCATAGCCATGATGAAGATATTCAATAGCCATTGCCACATCAAGCATTATGTCGATTCTCTGAAGGAGATCGAGTCTGTAGTCCTGTCGATGTAACCAATTGTCAAGATTTCCGTTTGGCATGTATTGAAGAACAATGGCTCTGACGTATTCGTTGGAACATGTTGTGATGACTTTGACAAGATTCCTATGCCTTACTCGTCTCATCACCTCGCATTCTGCATCGAACCTTTTGCATATTTCTTCGTCTAAGTTCAGAACCTTTATTGCCACAAGATTTCTGTCGGACAAATTGCCCTTGAATACAGAACCAGAACTTCCTACTCCAAGTAAATTGTTTTCACTAAAATTATCTGTTGCTTTCACAATCTCGCGATATGAAACCATTTGATGAGTTGGAATTTCTGATAACTCTGGATCTTCCAATCTCTCCTTTTTTCGTCTATACAAAACCCAAAAGGACAACGTAACAAATATCAATCCCATTGATATCGTAATTGGAATAGTAATTCTTAGAATTCGTGTTTTAGATCTTGATCCCCGTGGACTACTAGTATTAGCACACTGAGGGAACTCCAGTAATGCCATGCTGCATAAACCTCTGTTCCCGAGGTAAGATTTAGAAGACGAATTTGCAAATACACCACCTGTCGGTATTGCACCTTCTAAATTATTATTCGACACGTTGATTTCTCTAAGGTACAACAGCCTCTCCAAGGAATTTGGTATGGTTCCGGATAAGACATTGGAAGACAGATCCAAGAACTCCAAGCTAATCAAATTTCCTAATGATGATGGAATCGAACCCTCAAAGGAGTTGTTTGAAAGTGAAAGATACCTCAGAGTTTTTAAATCCCCGAAAGCACTTGGAATTTGGCCTGACAATTTGTTGCTCGATAAATCTAGTCCCTCAAGTGTCCCCATCTTTCCAATCTCAAGAGGAAGTTCTCCTTGAATAGAATTTTGAGACACATTCAGAAACAATAGATTCTTAACTTCCCAGAGACTGAGGGGTAGGATTGATGTCATTCGATTGTAGCCTAACATGAGTTTTTGAAGCCTACTAAGATTCCCAATGCATTCGGGTATGGATCCAGAAAGATTATTTTCTGAAAGTATCATATCACCAACATCAACTAAGTTGCATAACTCCACCGGAATATGCCCTTCTAGCTTGTTATTACTTAGATACAGCCTCTGAAGTTGTTTAAGATAACCAATCTCAGAAGGTATGTTTCTTGTTAAATTGTTTCCATTTAAGACTAGAGTCAACATACTACTCATGTTACCTATTCCAGTTGGAATTTGCCCATAAATCTGACCATTCTCAATATTAAACATTTCAATAGAGCTCGAAAGGTTCTGTATTGAATCAGGCAGAATACCGTTAAGGGGATTATTCCCTACTATAAGGAATTGCAACATTCTACATTCTACTAAGGAATGCATAAATCCAAGTTCAGGATTTTTTGGTTGATTGGTGAGTCGATTACCTGCAAGGTTCAGGAAAAGGAGATCCCTCAGATTACCCAAATTATATGGCACTGAACCTGTGAAGAAGTTATACGATAATTCAAGCTCCTTGAGTTTAGAAGCATTTGTGACAGATACTGGAATCTCTCCTTCGAGCATATTGTCTGCTAAATATATTCCTTCAAGGTTTGGAAGCTGCAGCCCAAGGGTTGCAGGAATACGTCCGGAGAGATTGTTATCAGTGAAAGCAATATATACCAATGAAGATAAGTTGAAAATCGCTGGAGGAATTTCACCAGTAAGATTGTTAAAATCAAATCCAAGCATTTGCAAGTTGAATAGCTTACCCAATTCTTCAGGTATATCTCCCGATATGCTATTTTTTACACATCCAAGAAATTGTAGACTAGAAATGTTTCCAATAGACGGAGGAATAGTACCGTCTATTTTATTTTCTGTCACATAGAACTTCTCAAGCTCTGATAAGCAACCAATGTTTCTTGTTATTTGGCCTGTAAAATCGTTGTATGAGAGATCCAGTGATTTTAGTCCCCTGAATCGGCATAAGCTGGAAGGAATTTCACCAATAAGTTGATTGTGAGAGAGATCAATATCCTCAATGTCAAGAAAATTATCCTCTCTAGTAAGCAAGAATCCACCAGACAGGCTATTATTCGAGAGATTTACTGCCAGCAAAGATGAGACATTGAAAATGGATGGAGGAATCGAGCCTGTGAACCGATTCCTGGACAGATCCAATTCCATGAGGCTACTCAGGTTACCAATCTCTCCAGGAATGCTCCCGCCAATGATGTTTTCATATAAAATCAACCTCTCCAGCTTTGAAACATTTCCAATCGAAGAATGAATTGAACCCGATAGACTATTCCTGGAAAGATTCAGAATTCTGAGTTGTGGTGCATTCCAGATATCTCTCCACAGATCTCCACTGAATTTATTGTAAGCCAAAGACATGATTTCCAGCTTTTGGTTTCTAAACAAATCCAGGGGAATATTGCCCTGGAAACTGTTATTGCTCATATCAAGCTCAACAAGAAAGGATAAATTGGCTATAGATGGAGAAATTGTTCCTTCCAGATTCATGTTGGGAAGTTTCAGGGCCATAACCCTTTGCCTTCCAGGGCTGCAGGTGACTCCAATCCAATTGCAGAAAAAAGTACTTTTTGTCCAATTATAAGTCAAAATATTGTCGGGATTTGTTACCAGGTTTCTGAAATCTAACAAAACAAATTCATCAGAGGAATCAGAAACAGAAACTTGAAAATATCCACTGAAAATTAGAACAAGATAAACAGAGAATAATTTCGCCATGTGAAAGGCTTACAAGTTAAGTGCAGGTATCAGAAAGACCACATAAAGATAGTCAAATTTGATGGTACAACGTGCGCTCACAATTTTATTTCTGTGTCCGAGATTTTTTACGCACATTAAGTCATGAATTGTCAAATGTTCACATTCAGCACACACACATTTAAAGGCATTTACAAAAAACGCCATTATTTCAAGAAAAAGTTCTTATCAATATATGAGGATGACATCATTCATGTTGATTCTAACCTAATACAAAATTCGTTCAATTTGTAACTCTTTTAGAATATTTGTGTGAGTAGCTGAAGATTGCTAGCTCATGTGCATTGGTTGTGGATTCTAGCCTTGTTACGGGATTCAGCATTACATAATTGGGCAAATGAGACTAGATACTTATACTGTTGGAATGAGTATGCTACGAAAGCATTTTCGGATTAGCCATGGACTAACAAGTACATGGTCCTCTGTGGGCAAGACACTAATGAAGGGAAATGCAGCGCGCAATTTGCTCAAATATCTACAGGAAGTGATGAGCATGAGGATTGGGAGGCATGTGAATGACCCCCAATACTTCGGACGTAACAAAGGAGCTCCTTCTATGGAGTATGCTTAAGAATACCATATGTTTGCGCAATCTTAAGCTACTCTCTCAGATCCTCAGTTGTGTCATGCGCAAGGCAAAATAGTTCGTTAATTTATTTCAAATAGACGATAAAAGTTATGAGATTCACATCTATTTTCCTTTAGTAGTTACCTATTCAAATGCATATTTATGTCCAGAGTACTTTGACCCAAGGATATCTTGTGAGATAAGTATAGGATTAGCTAAGTTAAGCAGTGAGACATGAAATTATTTTGAATACTAAATATGAAGGGAAGGAAATACGTTCCTTAGCTTGGCATCCATGCCCACAAGGTCATCTTGACATTTTGAGGGGGTATTGTGTCAATTTCATATGATTTTTTTATAAATAGATGAAAATAAAATTTCATTCAGCTATTAAAAATATTTTTTTTATTGAAGGCCATAATTCATGTAGGGGCCATAAGCAGCATCCTATGCCCCATGTGATCGGCATCGACCTTACATCCTGTTTTTGACTTTTGAGCAACTCTTGCCCAATCTGAATATATGAAATTTTGAAAATCCAGAAAGACCTTTGAATTTTAATTGAATATAACTTTATATAAAATTTACGAGATACAAAGACGATATGGATAAATCTCCTTTACCAGCGCCTGTTGGTGCCCCTGTAATACCAAGGCCACATGGGCCCTGATAACCAAACATGGTTCTTGATGATATAATCACTAACCGATCCAGCTTCCGGCATGAACACGGGCTAATACAAAAAAATTTTAAAAAAAAATAAAATTTACACAAAAAAGTTTTTTTACTAATTTTTTTTTTATTATTTTTTTTAAAGGGGATTTGGGGTAGACGGATTGGTTGTAGTACTGGCCTGCCCGTCTCTAAATCTGCCCTTGGTTGTAATCACCACTAGAAAAATCAAAGCTATGCATGATCACAATCAGTGGCAAACCCAATAAGAGTCCAGTCCAACTGGATTTTCAAATACCTCCAGCTGAGTTTTTTTTTTGAAATTCAAATTTACAATTTTTTTTTCAACGATTTATTTTAGCTCATGATTTCTAGCCCAAACCCAACAAAATCTCAGGTCTTCGATATCGGATTGGATGATAGTATAGTCGTGTATATTGAAAAATATGTATTCAATGAAATTGATAAGGAAACTGTTATAAGGCGTTTTCAAAGTACGAGAAGTTGTGAAGAACAATTATTTAAAAAAAGTACTACGTTTCAAATATTATCATTGTTGTCTAACTTAAAATTATTTTATACATAATTTTGTTTCGCCCCCATCGAACTGTAATTTTTGGTCCGTCCCTGATCATAATTGCACTTATAAATATGTAATATCTATTTTTATACGTAAAACATTTTATATGAAGCTTACGAACTATTGGATATCATTTTCTTTAAAATTAATTTCTTTAACCATAACTGTGTCATAGAATAGAACACTTACTCAAACCTCTCTTCTTTTTCTCTATCGTGTGCGGATCTAGTGATGAGCCGGTTGTGCTACAGCCGCTCGCTCCAACCCAAATGTTAATTTAAAAATATTAGTAAATTTTTTTTGGATCCGCTACTACTAAAATCTACGATATATAATCTGTCCAAATTTAATCAACAAACTATACGGGTAGTGATGGGATAAGATTTCGACTCGTCGTTGTCACGAAAGAAAGGATTATTATTTTTGTCAAAAAACTTTAAAAGTAACGTCGTTGAGCGTTGCTCAGCGACATCACATTTTTCGGATTCAACGGCCCAATTTCCCCATTCTCCTACCCACGCAACCCAAAATCAACGATAAAATCAAAGCCCGCAGCTGTAGAGAATAATATAAAGTGTAACTTGCAATTGAGGCCACAACACTTTGTAAAATATAGCATTTAAGTCGTCATTCAATTTACGCTAAAACAAAAAAGTTCTTATTCAATTTGTCTGACATAATATATTGCGAACAATAGTGATGCAAATCAGTCTCCATCAATAGAATCCAAATTCCACCATATTCAATATTTATGTGACACGTCTTGTGAATGACCTACGTAATGAGTATTTTTATTTTTCTTTAAAACATATTAAAATAAACAAGAATAAAAATGGAATTCAAGTCAATGAACAGGAAAAGAGTAATGTTACTTAGAGCCTCATTAGGGTTATAACCTCAATTTAAGTAACGCTAGATGATAGGCTAAATGAAATGTAAAATTAAATGATTCATTATATTTCATCTATCATTTAATGTCATATTAGTTCATCTAGACTGAGGTTATAAGTCCAATAGGACTCAATAGCATTACCCAGGAAAAAATGGGCTCTTGAACTTTCAATACAAACCCATCAAATGAAAGGGTACGTGCAATTTTAATAGCAGAATGAACGAATTGCATTTAACGCGAATCAACTTGATGGCTTCCTAAAGTTTGGAGAAGCACATGGTAGGAAGAAGTTGAATACGGATTTTAATTTTATAGATAAAATTGAAGGACTCTATCTATTAAGAATTGATTAGCACACTTTTAAAAGTGTAGAGACGTAAAGGTGACAAAGGGAGATCGGAGCTTGTGGTCGCGCTGGCTTTCTGGAATTTGAGTTTCCTTCTTTCTTTTTTTTCCCTCTTCAATTGAATGTAAAATTTAGTAAAAAATTAAATTATTTTTAAGTTTTGCCAAAAAATTATTTGTCTACTGAGTGTACATCATGAAATCTTTAACAAGAAGTTACAATGAACCTTTATGTCTCTCGTCCCAATTCCAATCTATTCACAAATTCAAGTATTTTTCTCATATAAGAATATAGATATAGTTTTGTTTGTGTTTACGTGAGCTCTATTGAAATCACCAAAAAATATAGCTCCTTCCAAATATATTAATTTTTATTCAAACACAGTTTTGAAAAAAGAAAAAAGAAAAAAAGAAGAAGCTAATGTTAGAGTAGTTTCTAAGATTTAGGTGTACGCAAGATTCTTGGTCAAGCAATTGGTAGAAGAGAGTGAAATTTTTTTTTGTCTCGAGACAAGTCATTTTGTGCTTTTAATTTGATTTGGCTCCCCCAAGGGACGTATATGACAGGAACACTTAAATAAGAACCTAAATGCTAGATTTTGTATAGTTTGGTGACGTGACCACAATTAAATAACATTTATCGTATTACGACAAAAAAAGGCAAAAAAATAAGCGAAATCCAAAAAGATCTAAAACTCTTGTTATTACCAGATACCACTTGTCTTCTCTTACTAGTCGTCATCGTCATCCAATGTTTTATACGCTAGCCCACAACTCCACACATCCAAAACTCATTAATTAAAGCACAAAATTTGTCAACCTCCTTTCTTTTTTCACTCTTACTCCTCAACAGGTAATATTGTGTATGTAATCCATGTACATGCTTAAATTTGGGCATGGGCAATGGGTTGTGTGTAAGTGTGTTGATTGATGTCTTTGTGGATCTGGTGTTAAGAGGCAAGAAAGTGGAGATGGGATTGTGGGCAGTGGGTGAATCCAGATCGTCTGGACGAATTAAATTGATATATAGAATTCATTTTGATTTTTATGTTATTTTATTTATTTATTTTGTTATCTTTTAGAGTTCTGATGCAGACAAGGTTTAAGGAGAGAACAAATTCAATGAATGGAAGAGGGAAGAGGAGCTTGGAGGGTGGTGATGATGAAGATCAGAAACCAGCTAGAAAAATTCCTGCTTTAGCTAGGTGAGAAAATTGGTGTTGTATTTATTGATAAATTTGTGGGTTTCGATTTTGGTTGAAATTTTTCTTCCTTTCGAATTAAGTAAGCAATAGATTCTTTTTAACCATAAGGGCTTGATTCTGGAGTCGTGGTATTAATTTAGGCAAACAGGGATACAGGAATGGCTATATTGAAATTATCATACGGGGTTGACACTTCTAAACTTATTCGAAGTTTAATTTCTGCATTGGTGTATTTATGACTTTGTTATAAGATCATCTCTTTGGCATGGAATTTTGTGGAACTGGTATTTTAAAAATCACACAGTAAATTAATGGCCTATTTTTGTTAGTTAGTTTTTCTAATGGAAACCACGTGGGGTTGCACTTGGTCGTTTATATTCTAGTTGCGTGTTGAATGGAGTGAAGGTCAATCTGAGGTTTATACCCCTGTTTGGCCCCAATTTTTTTCCAAATTTTAATGTTTGGAATAGTTTTTTTTTGAAAAATGTGTGGTTGAAGAGGGTGAAAAGTTTTCGATTTACGAGTAATATTATTTTATGGAAGATTGTGTGATTGAAAATAAGAGAGAGGAAAAAAAAGAAGAAAGCTAATGGGGGCCAAACGAGGGCTATACTTAAAGTTGAAGCTCAACTACGCTAAAAATAATTCAGAAGTTATGATTTTGAAATTGCAAGTAGAAGTATAATCTCTTATGTGAACCTCCAAGGTTGCATCTTATCTTATGTTATAAATTATTCTATTTGTTGAGAAAATGAAATCTCGTCTCAAAACTTTTCCTTACACTGGATCAAAATTGGCTGAAAATTATGTGAAGTGGTGGTTTTTTCTATGGAGTTTCGTGATGACAAATGTGATCGATAGCATTTTGGCTTTTTGACAATTTATTAATGAAATTTAGAAAGCTTTTTAAGCTATATTTTTAATTTAATGTCATTCTTTGAACTTTCCTCTGCTTTTGAATGTAACATGTTCTCGGGACATTTGACTGTTGGGATTTGCTAAACCCAAATCCACCAATTGGATACCAATCCCAAATTAGGAGTTCGTTGTTTGGATTTTGCATTTTGTTTAACAACGGAGATGAACTGTATAGAACTGGAACACAGTCCATTAAAGCATTTGAATTAATGGAAAGGGAATTTTAATTGTTACTTTTTCTCATAATGCTATAAATTTTTAGTTTATCATGATTAACTATAATATCTTGATGATTGTTTGATCACCAGATATTTATGAATCATTAAATTGGAAATCATGCACTCTAAACATGTAACTTTTATGGGATCTTTCCCTGCCGGTTCAGATATGCTCCTTTTGATATTAATTCTTCGTCTAATACGGTGTGAAATTCTCATTTGCATCTTTTGTTTCCTCATAGTGGTGCTGAGAGAAGTAAAATGTTGTGTTGTTTAAGAAATTAGTCTGTTACTTGCAGTGTTATTGTGGAAGCTCTAAAGATGGATCATCTCCAGAAGCTTTTCTCGTCCTTAGAGCCAATTCTCCGGAGAGTGGTAAAATAAACACTCTTCATTCACCTGATTATGCTCTGATAGTTGTGTTCTTGTTCTTCCATTATATTTGTTTTTAGACTCTAGAACTTTGTATGTATTATATATCGATTTTATCTTGAACAGGTTAGTGAAGAAGTCGAACGTGCTTTGGCAAAGTTGGGGCCTGCCCGACTAACTGGAAGTGGAAGGTTTGACTTTTTTCCCATTACATAGCAAATGACTATTTTTTTTAATCATTTAATTTATGATTATGTTGATGTTCTGTGCTTTTATATCTCCTTTGGTATTTGAGAAAAGAAAAAATTTGTTGAGTACCACTTCTAATTGAATTGAAATGGTTATCACATTTTCAATGTTTGTTGCTTTGGTAAATTTAATTTCTCAGTTGTATTAGTACAATGACTAGCTGAGTAGTTAAGTTCCTATCCTCGAATGCAACCTGTTATGAGCTTTAGTTTGTTGAGAATTTGAGAGAAGGAGAGCACGCAGGGAGGAAATGCTTTAATGTTAAGAAAACCCTTGCAGGAGTAGGAAAAATAAAATATACTAAGAATGTTAAAAATACTTTTAAGGATCAATCACAAAAGTATGTGCTGGGTCCAGCCGGCATTAACCTTCACTGCCGTTGGTGAAAGTGCAGGACTTATACTTTCCATAGATATGGGTGGACAATTGGGGCCCCCTTAGAACCATGTGAATGTCGCCTTCCAAAAGCGTGTCAATGCTTAATGTGAACTGTTCTCATTTATTTAACAATATTAACTCTATAGGAAAGAGATTGCATAGGTATGAGTTGATTTCAAGGACTTCTTTAGCTAGAAAAAGGAAGATGCAACCAAATAGTAAATTCTTGAAGCATTGAAATCAGGAGTGCTCTATTTCAGAGCAGATTATTGGGGCTTGGAATAGGTGTTGCAAACGATTGTTCAAATTCAAATTGATTTTTATTTATTTATTTATTTATTTTTGAGTTATGTTTATTCTTTCTCTTCTTAGATTCTACATATTCTGTTTTTGATAGTATATCTCAAGTGGGATTACATCATTATGGCAGTTTGACAGAAACTGAGGCCATTTGTGAAAAAGCCCAGTTCTCCACCCTCTTTCAATCAACTTAAACAGGAAAAGATTCCAAGTCTTGGAACTTAGTCCCAGTTTGAGCCCCATTTTTTCCAAAACTTATTCTTCCAAAATCCATTTTTGACCACTCATTTTCCCATAAAATAATTTTACACGTAAACCCAAAATTTTTCCTTATTTTAACCACACATTCTCTGAAAAATAATATTCTAAAACACAATTCCCCCCAAAAAAAGGGGCCCAAACAGGGCTTTAGTCTGATAGCGCCGAATACGACTTACAGCTATTCTAGAAGGCATTAACAAAAGCAATAAAGCCTTGCCTCATGCTTATATGGGTTAATTGTTCACGACACGTATTCTCCTCTTTAACTTTCCTCCACTAAGGTTATATTCTAGAAGAGCTATACAAGTCTCATAAACACCATACATAAGAAGACTTTTTTAGTTTCCAAGGATCTTCTCTGTTTACCAAAAATGACTGCTTGATATTGATATTATTAATCTCAGTTGCTTTTTACATTGCCTTTGCAATTTTTTTGCTTTATAATTCTCTCTTTTTTTGTTCGTATATAACTATGCTAGTGTCTACATTTTTCTACTTTTGGGTCATTTCCAGTTTCTACAATTTAAACACTCTCTTTCCTTGCCTATCGTTCTTCACCCAGTTCCCCTTCTACACGCTCATGTACATTCGTGCAGCACAATATGTTAATCTCGGTCTTCTTCTTTTGATGAACAGTGTTAGTTAAATGCCTTATAAAACATCTAAACCATCAAATGTTTGTTTCCGAATTGGACATCATTACTTGTCTGGTATTTAGGCACCTTTAGGATGCTTCTTCATTTTGATAAATCTTTCTGTTTCCAAATATCTAATTGGTATCATTTTATCAATAAATCCTGATTAGTTGATAATGGTATGAATACTGTTATTCTTCTCTCTTTCATTGATGTCTTGTTAATTAAACAATAAGGAAGGTATAATTTTTGCTGTACTCTTTTGCACATGCATCACTAATCCTTATCATTTTGCTTTGTCATTTTCTCTATTACGGAAAGGCCTAGTTGCTTTTCTCCATGCATGATTTATCTCTTGGATTAGATCAATTACTAAGAAGCTCATCGTCAAATCTTTAACGAAATATTTTATCCTGTTATTCTTCTCTCTTTCATTGATGTCTTGTTAATTAAACAATAGGGAAGGTATAATTTTTGCTGTACTCTTTTGCACATGCATCACTAATCCTTATCATTTTGCTTTGTCATTTTCTCTATTACGGAACTCATTTTTTGTGAAACTTGATTGGCATTGGAAAATATGACTATCTTTATTTTATTTAATATTTTTTTGTATTGTAAATATATCTATATTACTTGGCCACTTCAGTGCAATTGTTTTCTTGGTCTGGTTGAGTGTTCTGTATTGTTTCACTCCTCCAAAGTTTTGAGCTGTCTGTCTCTAGAAGTTGTTTTATAAAAAAATTGATATTACAGGTCATCACCTAAACGAATTGAAGGGCCAGATGGGAGGAACTTGCAGCTTCGTTTTAAGTATAGAATTTCTCTTCCACTCTTCACTGGGGGAAAGGTAGAGGGGGAGCAGGGTGCTGCAATTCATGTTGTACTAATAGATGCAAACACAAGCCATGTTGTGACATCTGGACCTGAATCTTCTGCGAAGCTTGATATTGTGGTACTAGAAGGTGATTTCAACAATGAAGATGATGAAAGCTGGACTCAAGAGGAGTTTGAGAGCCATGTTGTGAAAGAACGTGAGGGAAAGAGACCTCTTTTGACTGGGGATTTGCAAGTGACTCTCAAGGAAGGTGTTGGAACGATAGGAGATCTCACATTTACAGATAATTCAAGTTGGATAAGGAGCAGGAAGTTTAGACTTGGTCTGAAGGTTGCACCAGGATATTGCGAGGGTATACGCATACAAGAAGCAAAGACAGAGGCTTTTACAGTTAAAGATCACAGAGGAGAATGTAAACACATTCTCTGTTTATTTTTATTGTTTTCTTAGCTCAGTATTGTGAATTTTTTATTGAAAAGTGCCTTTGCTCCTGGTCAGTGTACAAGAAACACTATCCACCTTCTCTTAAAGATGAAGTATGGAGATTGGAAAAGATAGGAAAGGATGGGTCATTCCACAAGAGGCTTAATAGTGCAGAAATATTTACGGTTGAAGACTTTCTTCGTCTTGTTGTCAGAGACTCTCAAAGACTACGGAAAGTAAGAATCTTTCTTCAGTTCTAGAGTTAGGAAGTTCTTGCTTTTCATAATTTGATTTGTATATATGGTCTTTGTAGATCCTCGGGAGTGGTATGTCAAATAAGATGTGGGATGTCCTCATAGAGCACTCGAAGACTTGTGTCTTGAGTGGGAAGTTTTATATTTACTACTCCGATGATTCAAGAAATGTAGGCGCTGTTTTTAATAACATCTATGAGCTAAGTGGCCTGATTGCTAATGACCAATATTATCCAGCAGATTTACTTTCTGACAGCCAGAAGGTTTGTAACATTTCACTTAAAATGAGTGTGCTCTTATATTGTATAAGCTGATGTCTTTCTTGCAAAATTATAACTTTTCATATATTCATAGAAACAAGGTCATCCTTTCACTCTGAATCTGTTAATTGATGGTTAAAATTTGTAGTACAGTAATAGCTGTTGCATCCTCTTTATTTTTTTTTTTTTGCCAATGACTCAAACTGGAGGAAATGAGGGTACGTCAAATATTCATAATTTAAGCTTTTTATTGACTGGTAGTGCATGCTTTTTGAGTAGAGAATCAGTGCAAAGTATTAGACACATCTTGTACGTTGTAAAACTTGGATTGGGTTTTTTGAAGTAATTTGTGATCCATGTAAGATACTGGTATGCGAACTCTTGGGTTAACTGATAAAGTTCTCAGAACTTTGTTTACTTTTAAAAAAAAATGTGTGTTGGTTTTGAAAATTGCTAACTCGTAGAAGTTGCTCAAGTATAGTATATACCATTTAGAAAATGTAATTTTCTTAATTTGGATTCTCGTGTTAATAGATATCTATTGTGCTAGTTGTTGTCATCTCCAGATATTCTTATTGAATTGATTATTGCAACTATCCGCCAAATATTTATATGACTACTTTGAAGAACAATGGAAAAATTATATGATGGTGTTTTATAAAATACTCAAGTTTTCTATAACATTTTGATCCCCAAAGACGGATTTTAAATCAGGATGGTGAAAGTAATTTTTTTATTTTTCTATTTTGAATTAGTATTTTCTGTTTAAATCTCATCCTGTTTAAATGAATGTTAACTAAGACTGGTATTCAAGCAACTGGCATAACATATATTTGTCAGATAAACTTCAAACTCAATGGTCAAAGCTGATCCAGCATATTCATTATTAGCTGGAAGAATATTTTTGTTTGCATCTGATTAGCTAGATGGAGAAGGCAGTCTCTTTGTAATGCCTTGTGGAAATCTTTAAAACTTTACCTGTAGGTATATGTGGATACCTTGGTTAATAAAGCATATGATAACTGGAACCAAGTTGTGGAGTATGATGGAAAATCTCTTTCGAACTTCAAGCAAAAGAAGTCGAGTGCTCTATGTAACGATCTTCCCATGGGCCCGGTCAATTATCCTGATGTTGTAGAGAGTCCTTTTCTACCGCCAAGATTGCCAGCATCTGTTCCATCTGAGCCTTCATCAATGATTCCAAGCATGCAGATTGGAGGTAAATATCACTTATTGAATAAAATTTCTTTTTGCAAATAAATGAAAGCATCCCTTACGGCCAAAAGAGAGAAGTAAATAATGAAAATTGAGCTTTCTGAGAGAAGTAAATAATGAAAATTGAGCTTTCTGATCTAAGATGGGCAACAATTTTCTTTATCTCATATGCCTCAAAATGCATTCCACTACTTCCCCCCCCCCTTTTTTTTTTGGTGGGTGGGGTTGGGGGCTGTTTCCCTGCAACGAAAATTGTTTTGTTTCCAGTCTCAATCACCTTCAACAGACCAAAACTCCGATATATTTCTTCAATAGCTTGTACTGCTTCTCCTTGAAAGATTATACAATTTGTTTTAATCATCTTGGGAGAAACAAATTGATAATGAAGCAACTGCTTCCGTAATATCTCTACCATGGCCCAAGATATGATATGACCTTTCTTATTGTTATTGCCTAGCCTGACCATCAACAATCTTGCAGTCTTTACTAAAATGGATAATGTATAAAGGTATCAAAGCTTTTATGCTCCTTTTTACCTTGTGAATTTGGATGTGATGGTGTTTTGGGTGCATATTTAGTCAATTTTTTTTAACTTCGGTTGGTTCCTGGGGAATCATGTTTTCAGATGCTCTCTGCATAAAGTACATGTTGGTAGGATGGCTGGATAGTGGATATGATTTTCTGAGCAGGATCTTAGTATCAAATATGGAGGCGCTTGAAAAATTTAAAAAGGGTGTCAGGCCTGGACATTTCTTGTCCTTTTGTTTTGTCCTTGCTCCCACCTTCCCGCCTTTACTTATTTTTCTAACTTCCGATTGAGGATCCCATTAGGGTGAATCTGTCAAAGAAATAACTTGGGTGCTAATTGTTATGAGAATGGGTCAGCACAAAACCAGCTGAAGAATGTCTTCATTGCCTTATCTTATTCCTTACTACCATTTTTTCCCACCAATCCCAGGTTCCTCTTACAATGACAATACAACTATGAGATACCCTATCCAGTCTCCGCTTATGAACTCCAGTTCCGGTTCTCAGTTTGATCCTGCCGCTTTTACTCACAATGATCAGCAGCAGGTCAACCATCCTCAGCAGATTACGATGTATGACAATAGCGTTGGGCTTGCACTTGGTCCTTCTCAATCATCACCATTCCAGACAGGCAACTCCTCAGTACAGCAGACTATGATTAACCCGTTCGAGGATTGGCCTCACAACAGGGACAAGGGTGTAGAAAATTTATTGTCAGAAGAGGAAATTCGCCTAAAAAGTCACGAAATACTTGAGAATGAAGACATGCAGCATTTGCTTCGGCTTTTCAGCTTGGGAGGTCATGCCTCTGTTAATGGGTCTGAAGACGGGTACAATTTCCCTTCTTACGTCCCAGCACCCTCTCCAGAATTCAGTTATAACAAGGATCATACCCGTTCCGGGAAGGCTGTTGTCGGGTGGCTGAAAATTAAGGCCGCAATGAGGTGGGGTATCTTCGTCAGGAAGAAAGCAGCTGAGAGGAGGGCAGAACTTGTGGAGTTAGAAGATGAGTAAAATTTTCTGTTGAGATGTTCAGGTATCAATACTAACCGTCCTCCATTTGACGATTAGTGGATCTTCTGCAGTGCAAGTAGATATGTAGAGTTCAGGATTGCATGGTAGATTTTTCTCAGGAATCTCGAAGTTCTTCGATGTTTCTTTGTTCTTGATAACATATTTCATGTACAGCCACCTGTACAGTAAGTTTCCTGTGTGTTCAGAAACTAGGTTAAGACTACGGACTAATTATCCATATTTGTTCTGTGAAATGTTGTATGATTTAAGGATGCTTTTGTATTCTGTTTTTTACATTTACCTATTAGTGGATCTTCTGCAGTGCAAGTAGATATGTAGAGTTCAGGATTGCATGGTAGATTTTTCTCAGGAATCTCGAAGTTCTTCGATGTTTCTTTGTTCTTGATAACATATTTCATGTACAGCCACCTGTACAGTAAGTTTCCTGTGTGTTCAGAAACTAGGTTAAGACTACGGACTAATTATCCATATTTGTTCTGTGAAATGTTGTATGATTTAAGGATGCTTTTGTATTCTGTTTTTTACATTTACCTCTAATGTTCCTTATACTCGGACGAGGTAATTATTTGATTCTTATTAACTGAATTTTTAAGAATTTGGGCTTTATTCGTGTGTAATACTCAGTCTCTGGCCTTTAGATTCGAAATTGGGTGTGTTTCTATGCTTACACAGGCCAATATATTTTTATCCTTGACGAAAGCTAAGGAAATTGTTGGAAAATTTGCCTGATTTGTCGAAGGATCATTGAAACACGCAGAAGAAATGTCTGAACAAATTATGTAAAAATTCTAAAATTCCCCCGGGAGGATAATGATGTATTCAAGTGTAAGATAAATTTGATCATACGTGAAAGAACAATTATTATACAGTCCGAACAAATGAATGAATACAATATTCCTGTGCCTAAATTAATCAAACTTCAGAAATATAATTTCTTTTTTATTCTGTGGTGTTAATGCTACACTCTGGAGGGAATCCCTGGGAGAATCGCTTTGAATCAGAGCAATAATTATATATCATGTAATTTTTCTGCACCCATTTTAGCCTCGCTTGGCTTGTGGAATCCAACTCTTCATTCAGCCATGAATTGCTGCTGCTTGAAGTTGAAGATTGAGTGCAAGAAGATGAGGACGAAACACTGGCATTTGCATTGAAATTTCTGTAGGATGCGATAAAGGGAGCCTGATTCCAGTCAGTTTTCACAAGACCGCCTCTTGTTGCCCAATCGTCTGCGTTCCACAGGCTAGAGTAGATTCTCATGGGTTGGTTCTTTGGGTATGCAACACCAAGTGATTCCGAATTCTTGAATTCTCTGATAGGTGTGCCATCCACAGAAAAGCTGTAATGGGAGCACAAAAGAAAAAGTCAGAAGTTCCAACAAAGCATAATGAGGAGGTGTGTAGTAACTGTGAAATAACTTACATGATACGTTGGGGATTCCAAAGGATGGAATAGGTGTGAAAATCTGCAGTCGGGTCGAACCAGAGATAGAATTGCTGCTCCCTATTGCCCTTTCCTTGGCCAAACACATTGGTGTGAAGAATATAAGGATCGCCGCTAAGGTTTCCCAAGAACTCAAAGTCTATCTCATCATGGGTTTGTCCTTGCGAAGACAACTGCACAATACATAACACATTATTAGTTAAAAATGTACAAAGTATGGTATCAAGAAAGAAAAAGAAGATGAAATCTCTTCTACTGTGCTTACATAATAGGCAGTGACGGTGCCAGCAGAATTTCCTGGGACAAGTTTGAGTAGCATATCAATCTTGCCAAATAGATACTCATTTTTGGATTGAAATCCGGAGCCAGAAGTTTTATCGAGTGAGAGAGTAAGAAGTTCTCCGTTGTTGAGTATCTTAGCTCTTCCATCTCCCCATGTGATATCAAAATCTTGATGGAAATTACCTCCAAATGCTATTGCAAAACAGCTACTTATAACTAAAACTAAAGAAACCGAATTCAAAGAAGTCATTACTGAAGAGTTGAATTGCGTTGGCAAAATACAATGAATAAATCTAAGAAGATTTGGTGTTTAAGATTGTTGTTTGATGTTGGAATAGGATCCATTCAAGGGTATTTATAGGGAGTTTGTGGGGTCTGTAGAAATTGCAGGGAGGGTTCCATAAATTCAAGTTGTGTGGTGAAAAGTGTTTGAGCTGGATACAGATATTGGCCAAAACGAGTTGCTGTCAACAGTTTTTTGTATATCCAGTGACAACCCATTTCGCCTTTTAATATTTATTATTAATACCACAGTGCACACTGTTCTGATAATATTGTCCTAGGTGTAAGCTTTTGACTAGAGTACAACTGATTTACTTTTCAAATAGTAATACCTCTACAATTTAAAATAGATAGCGATTCATTTACATACTGATACATCTATAATTCAAAGGAATCAAACCGGACAAGATCCAAAATCGCTCGATTCGGTCCAATTAAATTCTCCATTGTCTACGGAACCAACTTGTCCATTTTGAAATTCTCAATGGGATTTGGTTCGGTTCAAGTTCTCAAGAAACTCAGGTTGAACAATCTGGCATCCACTCCTAATATTTAAAGGTCCTAACCTTTATCATTTTCGTATTTACATCTTTAAGTTTTTCATCACATCTTTATTTTTAACATTTCCTTAGCTAGCAAATATTATCCTTGCACAAATGTTATTAACGTGCTCTAAAATGAGGAATAAATATATAGTTGTAATTCTATTTTTTTGGCTTATTTAAAAATACAATGGTAAATGTCTTTATTTTATTTGGACAAAAACCGCAATAAGGGACAAGTTGTGTTAATTTGAGAATAAGAATACAGTTTTAAAAAATTAAGACATAAATGTGATAATGATTAAATATTACGAACATTTTCATGCAATCAAAATGCGTTGCAATTATTAAAAAATATTTTGTGAATACATTTAGCCTTACTAAATAATCACACACTGAATAGAAGTTTTGGTTTAAGACATATTTCGTTGTGTTAAATCATTTCTTTAAGTTTATCGATTCAGCTCAATCAATTATCAACAACCCTCAAATTTGTTACTTAGCCCCTGTTTGAGCCACATTTTTACTTCATTAAAATGAAAAATATGACCGTTATTCATCACATCAAGCCACAATTTTTGAATTTCTATCTCTGGTGTGGGGGCCCATAACGGTTCTATTTCTCATTCTCATTCTCATTATAATGTGGCTCAAATAGGCTCTTAATAATAAATGTTTTAGCATTAAACTAATCAAATAAGCCATTAATTTTTCAATAGAGATTTTAAATTTTGAAATAGACATCATCAAATTGTATTTGGTTCTTTATTAGTGTTATAACTTTTTTATTTTTACATTTTAAAATATATATAATAATATCCGTTATCTAGGTTTCCTCCAGGTATCATAATTGGACTCAGTAAAGAGATGATCCATATAAGTCTGGCCACTGAAATCTCTATTGTTCTTGTCCTACATTGACATTTATTTTGTGGACTTTGGCTTTACGAGTATTATTGTTGTCTAGTTACAATCTATGCATTACGCTCTATTGGTTACTCTATTTCAAATCCATTTATAAAAATTCTTTAGTTTTTTGAGAAAAACATTAGTTCGATCTAGAAAGATTTGATTAAAGTGAAGGTGATCGACGACGATGAGTTCACTTTTGCTTTTGTTACAAGGGATTTCCGGAGAATTTGATTAAGCCCCTGTTTTCTTGAAATTAAAATAAATAAATAAATAAATAAATAAATTTTTAGTAGATTTTGATAAAAGTTGATTAAATATGTGGTTGAAAAGTTGTGAATCTAATGAAATGTATAATTAAAGAGTTTAGCTTAGATTTAAATTATTTTTTAGCTGAACCAAAAAGGGGACTAAGTTTTAGAAACTTCCCTTGTCGATATAGGGGTTTTTGGGAATTTTAGGAGTGTCTTAAGTATTAGATGTGACTTATACCTTATAATCGTTTGGAGGCGGCTCAAGTAACTTTGGTGCAGTAGGTCGAGTCTTGTGTTAACATTAACAATATTAGTGTTGATTATTAAATTGAAAATTATTTGAATGGAATAAAGCCTCGAAGGGGATTATCGATTGTACTACCAAAAGTGTGACACAATGAACTTTCGCCAATAATTATTCACAAAATATATTTCAGGTCCACTCAAGCTCTCTCAACGCGGATTGTTTATAAATGTGGCCCCCTTGGCCTTATAAAAATAAACCTCAATAGAATTGAACTTATATAAATGTACCTCATTTTATGATCATGATCAATTTGATCATATGTATAATATTAACTCTCAGAATTCTCTACATAGATATTTACGTGAAAAATTTAAGAAAGTTTGTTCTGGCATCCACTCCTAATATTTAAAGGTCCTAACCTTTATCATTTTCGTATTTACATCTTTAAGTTTTTCATCACATCTTTATTTTTAACATTTCCTTAGCTAGCAAATATTATCCTTGCACAAATGTTATTAACGTGCTCTAAAATGAGGAATAAATATATAGTTGTAATTCTATTTTTTTGGCTTATTTAAAAATACAATGGTAAATGTCTTTATTTTATTTGGACAAAACCGCCATAAGGGACAAGTTGTGTTAATTTGAGAATAAGAATACAGTTTTAAAAAATTAAGACATAAATGTGATAATGATTAAATATTACGAACATTTTCATGCAATCAAAATGCGTTGCAATTATTAAAAAATATTTTGTGAATACATTTAGCCTTACTAAATAATCACACACTGAATAGAAGTTTTGGTTTAAGACATATTTCGTTGTGTTAAATCATTTCTTTAAGTTTATCGATTCAGCTCAATCAATTATCAACAACCCTCAAATTTGCTACTTAATAATAAATGCTTTAGCATTAAACTAATCAAATAAGCCATTAATTTTTCAATAGAGATTTTAAATTTTGAAATAGACATCATCAAATTGTATTTGGTTCTTTATTAGTGTTATAACTTTTTTATTTTTACATTTTAAAATATATATAATAATAACCGTTATCTAGGTTTCCTCCAGGTATCATAATTGGACTCAGTAAAGAGATGATCCATATAAGTCTGGCCACTGAAATCTCTATTGTTCTTGTCCTACATTGACATTTATTTTGTGGACTTTGGCTTTACGAGTATTATTGTTGTCTAGTTACAATCTATGCGTTACGCTCTATTTGTTACTCTATTTCAAATCCATTTATAAAAATTCTCTAGCTTTTTTAGAAAAACATTAGTTCGATCTAGAAAGATTTGATTAAAGTGAAGGTGATTGACGACGATGAGTTCATTTTGCTTTTGTTACAAGGGATTCTCTGGAGATTTTGATTAAAATTTGATTAATCCCTTGTTATATTGAGAAAAAAGAAAACAATTTTTAGGAGATTTAGATAAAAGTTGATGAAATATGTGGTTGAAAAGTTGTGAATCTCATGAAATGTATAATTAAAGAGTTTAGCTTAGATTTAAATTATTTTTTAGCTGAACCAAAAAGGGGACTAAGTTTTAGAAACTTCCCTTGTCGATATAGGGGTTTTTGGGAATTTTAGGAGTGTCTTAAGTATTAGATGTGACTTATACCTTATAATCGTTTGGAGGCGGCTCAAGTAACTTTGGTGCAGTAGGTCGAGTCTTGTGTTAACATTAACAATATTAGTGTTGATTATTAAATTGAAAATTATTTGAATGGAATAAAGCCTCGAAGGGGATTATCGATTGTACTACCAAAAGTGTGACACAATGAACTTTCGCCAATAATTATTCACAAAATATATTTCAGGTCCACTCAAGCTCTCTCAACGCGGATTGTTTATAAATGTGGCCCCCATGGCCTTATAAAAATAAACCTCAATAGAATTGAACTTATATAAATGTACCTCATTTTATGATCATGATCAATTTGATCATATGTATAATATTAACTCTCAGAATTCTCTACATAGATATTTACGTGAAAAATTTAAGAAAGTTTGTATACAACTATGAAATTAGCCACTTCAAATAGGTTCATTGCTCTAGCTCAAAATACGATTAATCCGACGTTGGCTATATAAGCTCCTAGTAGTTTACCGGATAATTAATAACTCGAGCATTCCCTGCCCACCAAGCAAAATCGGTGATTTCTTGGTCACGATCAATTAAAGCTAAAGTTCCAATTTACATAATTTCCTTTTAAAAGTCTTCAGTCACAATCTCTGCACAATACAATCCATTTTCACGCGTCTCTTAACCTTTTAGAATAATTATACAAAAGACTTTCACAAGTATACTTTCAAATTACCCCCAACGCATATCTATCAATGACTCCCATTAAGTAATGTTGTTGATAATCCTGCACGATAATCAACGAACAAAAAGCAGTAAATTTAAAATTTTTTGTTAAATCGATTATTGTTTCAATTTTTTCTCAAATGTAATAATAAAAATTGATGAAATTTTGCAGGTGTCATCAATGAAAGAATTTACAGCATTCTTCAACATATATTATGTTAAAGATTCTTGAAAGAATGAGAATTTCAAGATTTTTTTTGTGGTTAAATCACCTCACTTTTTTAAACTTAGAAATCTCCATTATTAGCAATAGTTCCAATATCAATCATAAAGGAAAAAGATTTTTATCAACAATCTAGGTGCCAAATTTGTGGTTCTAGCTACTTTCAATTTTTATGGTATTTCCTATACGAATTTTCACAATTTTTCTTGCCATATTTTTTCTCTCATTGTCCAAGACAAGACATGGAGGTCGCATGAAAGTTGAGGAAGTTATAAGTTTAAATTCCAAATTCAAACCACTCCACGGGTTGGAGTTCCACTTGACAGTTTTATGAAGCTTTCACTTGAACGCTATTAACCAAAATATTGGTTAACTTCATAAAATTGGACAGGGAGCGTGAAAAACGAGGTGCTTGGAAGGCAATGTGAAATAAGAGAGAGTAACAGTGACTGAAAATTTTATGGTCAATTTTGTGATAGCCGATGTTCATATTGGACTTATATGATTTATAAAATTATCATTAATTCATAATTTCCCAATCGTCCTTTTTATACATTTAAAACCTTACAAAACTATTTACATACAAGTCGTTAACCCTCTTGAAACCAGAGGCGGAGATAGAGGGGGGCATTGCTGGGCTACAACCCAGCAATGCTCCCCAGCCCATATAAATAATAGGGCAACTTACAAAAATACCCTTAAAATTAGAGGTGTTTTGAAAAATCATTTGAAAAGTTTTTTAAAAGTAAAAAATACTGTGTAAAATGAAAAAGTGACACAATGTCACTTTTTTTAATAAAAATTATCACTTTTTTAAAAAAAGTGACACAAACACTTAAAAAGTGACAAAATTCAAAAGAAGTGACAAACTCAAAAGTGGCAAACACAAAAATAGCATCATTCATTTTTGCAACACCAGTAATCATATTTTTAACATAATCAACATATTGAGGACAATCCACATGAGCGTAGTGACGGTTTTTAACATAATCAGCATGTTCAAGACAATCCACATGCTGATTATGTCAGAAAAATATAACATATCATATCACTTTTTATCTTATTAAATAAGTGACAAAAATTTAAAAGATTACGAAAACTCAAAAATAGTGACAAAATGTAAAAAAGTGAAAATGTCACTTTTGAAAGTTTAGTGTCACCTTTTTTTTATTAAAAAATGACATACTTTTATTAAAGAGTGATGTTTGTCACTAAAAAAAAGTGATAGAAATTTCAAGAACGTTATTGATAAAAAGTGACAAACACTAAAAAAAGAGGCAAAAATTCAAAAAAGTCACAAATACCAAAAAAAGTGTCAAAAATTAATGAAAATTTAAAAAAGTGTCGAAATTTTGAAAAAGTGACGAATTTAAAAATACGACACAAATTAAAAAAGCTACATAGATTCAAAAAAGTGGCTGAAAATAGAAAAGTGACAAACAGTGAAAAAAGTGACGTAAATTAAAAAAAGTGACAAAACTTTAAAAAATGATGAAACATCGATCAAAACTGTAAAATATATCATTTTATGCAAATTCAATCCAAACTACAACTAAAAATGCCCAACAACTATCAACATAAAATTGATCCAATGCAAACACAATCATTACAAACATAAATTCTCTTTAAGCCAGACCAAGGTATTGCCACAAAAGCATCAAATGAGAAACACTCGAATGATCTAATGGTTTGCGAGATATAACATGGTTCACGATTGTAGTTCCATATGGAAACATTAGAATTCTCAGTCAATGAGACAATGTGCTTTCCATTTGAGGTCAATGAAGCAAAAATGTGGTCCCCAACATCACCTAGGCCTATAGACAGAGTGAGAGTATTAATCTAGAAAAATTGGAAAGACCAATACAAAATTCAATAGGTGCCCAAATCATATTATTCCTCGAGAAAATTCTTGGCCAAGAAAAGCACTAGTTGCATACCTTCGTATCTCCCAATCACATTCAACCCACTACGAATTCTAATTTGGAAATTAGCACACGTGACCAACACTTTGCTCCAGTCCTACAGGATAAACTACATTTGTGGAGCATCAAATTAGAATCGAAATAAAGGTTTTATTTTTTCAAGCAAACTTGCTCTCTCTATACTTTTATCTTCTAATTAAAAAGAAGGGTGATAGGCAATTGATGGTAACCTGGAATCCAGTTACCCTTTTGCAGGCCGAACTCTTTTTACTGTTTAAGAACATCTGCCCTTCCAGTTGGGAGTGGTTATCTTACAAAAGATAAAAGAAAAAACATTAATCAATGCTTAGTCCCTAAAAGTGAGTTTCAGTTTCACTGCAAAATTATGGCATAATAGTAACAAAGTCATATGGACTTCATGAGCAAAATCAAAACCTTAGAACTATTATAAGATGTGAAATTATATGGCATCATAAGAGCAATTGACCATTATTTTAAGAAAAAAAACCAAAAAAATACTACAAATTACATGATATTTTAAAAAAATGACACCTACCTGTATTAGAGCCAATAATACCACCCTAAACAACAGAAAGAAAAAAATTCCATTAGTGCATCTTATATTTTTGAAGCCACAATTCCATAAACACAATCATATTCAACAAAATCACTTCGAAAGAATCTTTCAAACCATATTAACATATGGAGTTAGATGAATCACAACATCGAACACTTGGTGTGCATATTTTGATGAACTTGCAGAAGTTACTTATCTGGCATCTACAGTGTGAATCCGCCATGAAATTTCTCTCATGGTTAGTAGAAGAAGTGAGGTCAATTCGCCCAGAGATTGCTGGGGATGCAAAGGATTGCAACGGACATTGGATCTGCCATAGACTTGTGAGAAAGTCCCACTGGTTGGTGGAGGTGTAGAGACGATTCAGTATGTGCTTGGTAGGCTGCTGGCTCGGATATGACGGTGGCACTGACTGTGACAAGCTCCACCATCCATGTACTGCACTTTTTTTATTTGTTATGGTAATGAAAGTGGGAAATAGTGAAGAAACACCAATAGGTTCTCTCTCTCTCTCTACGTGTTGGAGCTTGAGATTCTAGACGTATAAATTACATTTTGAACTGTTTAATTAGTTTAAAGTGTATTTTTCAATTTTGTTCCTCGTAGGCCGTACTAGGCCTAATTTCCTCTAAATAATATTAGTCCAAATATTAATATTAGCCCAGCTTTAAGAAGAATTGTAGACTTTTGGCCCAAAATATTAATATTAGCTAGATATAGTTTAAATCTCAATCCAACTCCAATGCTCAATTATTCAAATTGTATTAAAGACACTACAATTATTAATTACTCTTTTCATGGCATTCATGAAATGTAAATATTTTATTGTCAAATTAGATGTTCTATTTAATGCATGTTTGACTAAAATTTACTTATAATTATTAAGTAAATTTTATTATAGATAATTTGTATTGATTAGATCTAAAAGTAAATTATTTGTTTTAATAGATAGAGACATTACATATTTTTCTAAATTTAAAAGTAATTAATTTTTTTTATTACTACGTATGTTTTTATTTGTTACTAATTCATATTTTAAAAAAAATTAAATAAATAAATAAAAACTTATTTTGACCATAAAATAGATATTATGATCAAAATAAATAACATACTATAAATTTGATATTGACAATCAAAAGAATATTTGTGAAAACTTTCAGTTGTTTGGAAAGATTGATTGTCAAAGTTATTAGAGGAGAGTACTCATTGAATAATTTTTAAAATTTTTGTTGGTTGATATGTATTTTTGCTTATTTCTATTATAATTTGGTTAGTTTATATTTTTTAAAGTAAGTGTTGATTTTCTATTTGGTAAAAAAATACAAAAATTTAGTGGAATATCTTAATGTGAGATATCTAATTTTTATTTTTATTTTTTAATTTCATTGAGTGTCGTATACTTTTTATTGTGAATGTTATGAAAATAGCTTTCGAAACTCGATTTCTTGTGACGTAAGTTCATTAAAAAAAAAAAATTTATGTTTCAGCCCATCCTAACATCATTTTTTGGCTCCGCCCCTGCTTGAAACTGTGTTTTTTTTCTAGTTTTTAACTTTCATGTCAGTTTGTCCCCATTTGGTGGCCATTATTGAGAGAAAATGATGTTTTGAATAGTGATTATTTGGAAAATATGTGCTTAAAAAGTAGTTAAATGTCTGAAAGAAAGCGTGTTGATCTGTCGGGGAAAATTATATAGACTCTAAAATTATTTCCAACTGGGGATGCTAATAATATATTCTAAGGTATATAAACTTTTATTTCTTATAGATGATTACAAGTAAAAGAACAAAAGAATTACTACTTTACTAGACTCCAAACAAATCAATAAATGTAATATTCCTGTGCCTAAATTAATCGAACTTCAGAAAACTAGTTCTTTTTACGCTGAGGTGTTAAGACTACACTCTGGAGGAAATCCTTGGGAGAATCGCTTTGAATCAGAGCAATAATTATATATCATGTAATTTTTCTGCACCCATTTTAGCCTCTCTTGGCTTGTGGAATCCAATTCTTCATTCAGCCATGAATTGCTGCTACTTGAAGTTGAAGATGGAGTGCAAGAAGATGAACCCGATGAGGACGACACACATGCATCTGCATTGAAATTTCTGTAGGATGCAGTAAAGGGAGCCTGATTCCAGTCGGTTTTCACAAGCCCGCCTCTTGTTGCCCAATCGTCAGCATTCCACAAGCTAGAGTAAATTCTCATGGGTTGGTTCTTTGGGTATGCAACACCTAGAGACTCAGCATTCTTGAATTCTCTGATCGGTGTACCATCCACAGAAAAGCTGAAATGGGAGCACAAATAAGTCAGAAAAACGAGACGATATCGTCTAAATGTGAGGTGTTTGGTAACTGTGAAATTACTTACATGATGCGTTGGGGATTCCAGAGGATGGAATAGGTGTGAAAATCTGCAGTCGGGTCGAACCAGAGATAGAATTGCTGCTCCCTGTTGCCCTTTCCTTGGCCAAACACATTGGTGTGAAGAATATAAGGATCCCCACTCAGGTTTCCCAAGAACTCGAAGTCTATCTCATCATGGGTTGATCCTTGAGATGACAACTGCACAATACATAACACAATATTAGTTATAACTTCCCATCTATAGTATCAAGGAAGAAAAAAAGCTAAAATATCGTCCAGCTTACATAATAGGCAGTGACGGTGCCAGCAGAATTTCCAGGTACGAGTTTGAGTTGCATATCAATCTTGCCAAATAGATACTCATTCTTGGATTGAAATCCAGAGCCAGAAATTTTATCAAGTGAGAGAGTCAGAAGTTCTCCATTGTTGAGTATCTTAGCTCTTCCATCTCCCCATGTGATATCAAAATCTTGATGGAAATTACCTCCAAGTGCTATTACAAAACAGCTACTTATAACTAAAACTAAAGAAACTGAATTCAAAGAAGCCATTATTGAAGAGTTGAATTGCGTTGGCAAAGTATAATGAATAAATCTAAGAAGATTTGGTGTTTAAGATTGTTGTTTGATGTTGGAATAGGATCCATTCAAGGGTATTTATAGGGAGTTTGTGGGGTCTGTAGAAATTGCAGGGAGGGTTCCATAAATTCAAGTTGTGTGGTGAAAAGTGTTTGAGCTGGATACAGATATTGGCCAAAACGAGTTGCTGTCAACAGTTTTTTGTATATCCAGTGACAACCCATTTCGCCTTTTAATATTTATTATTAATACCACAGTCTACACTGTTCTGATAATATTGTCCTAAGTGTAAGCTTTTGACTAGAGTACAACTGATTTACCTTTCAAATAGTAATACCTCTACAATTTAAAATAGATATCGATTCATTTACATACTGATACATCTATAATTCAAAGGAATCAAACCGGACAAGATCCAAAATCGCTCGATTTGCTCCAATTAAATTTTCCATTGTCTACAGAACCTACTTGTCCATTTTGAAATTCTCAATGGGATTTGGTTCGGTTCAAGTTCTCAAGAAACTCAGGTTGAACAAGCTGGTATCCACCCCTAATATTAATTACTTTAAAGGTCCTTACCTTTATCATTTTCTTATTTACATCTTTAACTTTTTCATCACATCTTTATTTTTAACATTTCCTTAGCTAGCAAATATTATCCTTAATCGCAATTTTCTTGCACAAATGTTATTAACGTGCTCTAAAATGAGGAATAAATATATAGTTGTAATTCTATTTTTTTGGCTTATTTAAAAATACAATGGTAAATGTCTTTATTTTATTTGGACAAAAACCGCAATAAGGGACAAGTTGTGTTAATTTGAGAATAAGAATACAGTTTTAAAAAATTAAGACATAAATGTGATAATGATTAAATATTACAAACATTTTCATGCAATCAAAATGTGTTGTAATTATTAAAAAATATTTTGTGAATATATTTAGCTTTACTAAATAATCACACACTGAATAGAAGTTTTGGTTTAAGACATATTTCGTTTTCTTTAAGTTTATCGATTCAGCTCAATCAATTATCAACAACCCTCAAATTTGTTACTTAGCCCCTGTTTGAGCCACATTTTTACTTCATTAAAATGAAAAATATGACCGTTATTCATCACATCAAGCCACAATTTTTGAATTTCTATCTCTGGTGTGGGGGCCCATAACGGTTCTATTTCTCATTCTCATTCTCATTATAATGTGGCTCAAATAGGCTCTTAATAATAAATGTTTTAGCATTAAACTAATCAAATAAGCCATTAATTTTTCAATAGAGATTTTAAATTTTGAAATAGACATCATCAAATTGTATTTGGTTCTTTATTAGTGTTATAACTTTTTTATTTTTACATTCTAAAAAATATATAATAATAATCGTTATCTAGGTTTCCTCCAGATATCATTATTGGATTCGGTAAAGAGATCTGGCCACTGAATTCACCATTGTTCTTGTCCTACATTGACATTTATTTTGTGGACTTTGGCTTTACTAGTTTTATTGTTGTCTAGTTACAATCTATGCATTACGCTCTATTGGTTACTCTATTTCAAATCCATTTATAAAAATTCTTTAGTTTTTTGAGAAAAACATTAGTTCGATCTAGAAAGATTTGATTAAAGTGAAGGTGATCGACGACGATGAGTTCACTTTTGCTTTTGTTACAAGGGATTTCCGGAGAATTTGATTAAGCCCCTGTTTTCTTGAAATTAAAATAAATAAATAAATAAATAAATAAATTTTTAGTAGATTTTGATAAAAGTTGATTAAATATGTGGTTGAAAAGTTGTGAATCTAATGAAATGTATAATTAAAGAGTTTAACTCGTATTTTAATTATTTTTTAGCTGAGCCAAAAAGAGGGCTAAATTTTAGAAACTTCCCTCGTTGATATAAGAGATTTTTGGGAATTTTAGGAGTGTCTTAAGTATTAGATGTGACTCATGCCTTATAATCGTTTGGAGGCGGGTCAAGTAACTTTGGTGCAATAGGTCGAGTCTTGTGTTAACATTAACAATATTAGTGTTGATTATTAAATTGAAAATTATTTGAATGGAATAAAGCCTCGAAGGGGATTATCGATTGTACTACCAAAAGTGTGACACAATGAACTTTCGCCAATAATTATTCACAAAATATATTTCAGGTCCACTCAAGCTCTCTCAACGCGGATTGTTTATAAATGTGGCCCCCTTGGCCTTATAAAAATAAACCTCAATAGAATTGAACTTATATAAATGTACCTCATTTTATGATCATGATCAATTTGATCATATGTATAATATTAACTCTCAGAATTCTCTACATAGATATTTACATGAAAGATTTTAGAAAGTTTGTATACAATTACGAAATTAGCCACTTCAAATAGGTTCATTGCTCCAGCTCAAAATACGATTAATCCGACGTTGGCTATATAAGCTCCTAGTAGTTTACCGAATAATTAATAACTCGAGCATTCCCGGCCCACCAAGCAAAATCGGTGATTTCTTGGTCATGATCAATTACAGCTAAAGTTCCAATTTACATAATTTCCTTTTAAAAATCTTCAGTCACAATCTTTGCACAATACAATCCATTTTCACGCGTCTCTTAACCTTTTAGAATAATTATACAAAAGACTTTCACAAGTATACTTTCAAATTACCCCCAACGCATATCTATCAATGAATCCCATTAAGTAATGTTGTTGATAATCCTGCACAATAATCAACGAACAAAAAGCAGTAAATTTAAAAGTTTTTGTAAAATTGACTATTGTTTCAATTTTTTCTCAAATGTAATAACAAAAATTGATGAAATTTTGCAGGTGTCATCAATGAAATAATTTATAGCATTCTTCAACATAGATTATGTTAAATATTCTTGAAAGAATGAGAATTTCAAGATATTTTTTGTGGTTAAATCACCTCACTTTTTCAAACTTAGAAATCTCCATTATTAGCAATAGTTCCAATATCAATCATAATGAAAAAAAGATTATTATCAACAATCTATGTTAGAATTTATTGAATGAAATTAAACTCCATAAAATAAAAGAAAGAGGCACTCCATGATTGGAGGAGAAGAAACCTCCATGAAAGGAGGGATTGGAATTCCACAATACAATTATTTATTAATGAATACAATCACTCCATTTATAGAGAAAAAAGATGAGTAATTAACTGACTAATTTGCTAATTAACAGGCTAATCACTAACTAATTAACATCCTAGACATGAGCTGAAATATTCGAAATTTGCTGTAACATATTTCTAACACACCCCCTCAAGATGGACTATAGATATCAACAATAGTTCATCTTGAAGATTAAAGAGTGTACTGGAGGGAAAAACCATGATGAATAGCCTTGCAGAACAAATCTCTTGAATCCATATATATGAGCATCCATTAGATCAGCACGAAACATCACCAAACATTCCATTCCCATTCCATTTCGTGCCAGTGCACAATGCTTTCAGAGTTGAGGAGACTTGTTTTGTATGGAAAACTTGGTAAGGTTCATAATGTAGAAAGGGATGATGTTCTCAATGGAAGCAAACTGGCGGGTCATTAGATTTCACCAGATCTGATGGATAAACAAGACTTAGTGTAGGCTTTGACCATCCATAAAGATCTTTGAAAGTTTAGAGAACCAAAATCTGAAAGAGAAGAAATTTTATTGTAGAGAATCAAGGACGAATTTTGATGTTGCTGGCGCCATTTTCTGAAGACGGGAACTGAACTTTTGCTGGAATAACACTTTCCAGAATTATGCTAAAATAGAAGAAATTAGAGATCTGTTTTCATTTGTACAGAACACAGAAAGAGGGGATGAAAATCTCAAAAAAACACAGCAACAGGAAGAACTCTGCTCTGATACTATGTTAGAATTTATTGAATGAAATTAAACTCCATAAAGCAGAAGAAAGAGGCACTCCATGATTGGAGGAGACGAAACCTCCATGAAAGGAGGGATTGGAATTCCACAATCCAATTATTTATTAATGAATACAATGACTCCATTTATAGAGAAAAAATATGAGTAATTAACTGACTAATTTGCTAATTAACAGGTTAATCACTAACTAATTAACATCCTAGACATGAGCTGGAATATTCTAAATTTGCTGTAACATATTTCTAACAATCTAGGTACCAAATTTGGTGAATTTTCATACCAAATTTGTGGTTCTAGCTACTTTCAATTTTGATGGTATTTCCTATACGAATTTTCACAATTTTTCTTGCCACATTTTTTCTCTCGTCCAAGACAAGACATGAAAGTTGAGGAAGGTTGCGAGAAGTTATAAGTTTAAATTCCAAATTCAAACCACTCCAACCCGTGGAGTTTCACTTGATAGTTTTATGAAGTTTTCACTTGAACGTTGTAAACCAAAATACTATTTACAAGTGCAACATAAAATTGGACAGGGAGCATGAAAAACGAGGTGCTTGCAAGGCAATGTGAAATAAGAGAGAGTAACAGTGACTGAAAATTTTATGGTCAATTTTGTGATAGCTGATGTTCATATTGGACTTGTATGATTTATAAAATTATCATTAATTCATAATTTCCCAATCGTCTTTTGCTAATAATATATTCTAATGTATATAAACTTGTTAAGGACTTGCATGTAAATAGTTATGTAATTTTTTAACTTTCATGTCAGTTTGCCCCCATTTGGTGGCCATTATTGAAAGAAAATGATGTTTTGAATAGTGATTTTTTTTGGAAAATACGTGATTAAATTTTAGTTAAATGTCTGAAAGAAAGCAAAGGAACATGTGATAACTTTCCAATATGTTGATCTGTCGGGAAAAATTATATAGACTCTAAAATTATTTCCAACTGGGGATGCTAATAATATATTCTAATGTATATAAACTTTTATTTCTTACAGATGATTACAAGTAAAAGAACAAAAGAATTACTACTTTACTAGACTCCAAACAAATCAATAAATGTAATATTCCTGTGCCTAAATTAATCAAACTTCAGAAAATTAATTCTTTTTAAGCTGAGGTGTTAATACTACACTCTGGAGGAAATCCTTGCGAGAATCGCTTTGAATCAGAGCAATAATTATATATCATGTAATTTTTCTGCACCCATTTTAGCCTCTCTTGGCTTGTGGAATCCAATTCTTCATTCAGCCATGAATTGCTGCTACTTGAAGTAGAAGATGGAGTGCAAGAAGATGAACCCGATGAGGACGAAACACATGCATCTGCATTGAAATTTCTGTAGGATGCAGTAAACGGAGCCTGACTCCAGTCGGTTTTCACAAGCCCCCCTCTTGTTGCCCAATCGTCAGCATTCCACAAGCTAGAGTAAATTCTCATGGGTTGGTTCTTTGGGTATGCAACACCTAGAGACTCAGCATTCTTGAATTCTCTGATCGGTGTACCATCCACAGAAAAGCTGAAATGGGAGCACAAATAAGTCAGAAAAACGAGACGATATCGTCTAAATGTGAGGTGTTTGGTAACTGTGAAATTACTTACATGATGCGTTGGGGATTCCAGAGGATGGAATAGGTGTGAAAATCTGCAGTCGGGTCGAACCAGAGATAGAATTGCTGCTCCCTGTTGCCCTTTCCTTGGCCAAACACATTGGTGTGAAGAATATAAGGATCCCCACTAAGGTTTCCCAAGAACTCGAAGTCTATCTCATCATGGGTTGATCCTTGAGATGACAACTGCACAATACATACACAATATTAGTTATAACTTCCCATCTATAGTATCAAGAAAGAAAAAAAGCTAAAATATCGTCCAGCTTACATAATAGGCAGTGACGGTGCCAGCAGAATTTCCAGGTACGAGTTTGAGTTGCATATCAATCTTGCCAAATAGATACTCATTCTTGGATTGAAATCCAGAGCCAGAAATTTTATCAAGTGAGAGAGTCAGAAGTTCTCCATTGTTGAGTATCTTAGCTCTTCCATCTCCCCATGTGATATCAAAATCTTGATGGAAATTACCTCCAAGTGCTATTACAAAACAGCTACTTATAACTAAAACTAAAGAAACCGAATTCAAAGAAGTCATTACTGAAGAGTTGAATTGCGTTGGCAAAATACAATGAATAAATCTAAGAAGATTTGGTGTTTAAGATTGTTGTTTGATGTTGGAAGAGGATTCATCGATGGGTATTTATAGGTAGTTTGTGGGAAGTGGAGAAAGTGCAGGGAGGGTTCCAAGAAAGCAAGTTGTGGCGGTGAAAAAGTGTAAGAGCTGGACACAGATGACCTATAAGAGTGGTTGAGTTGAGAATAGTGCGATTCTAGCTTGTGACAGCCCATATCTCCTTTTATAACACTAGTTGACTTGCACGCGGTTTTGACCCTGCCCACAGCCCATAAGAAAACCAATTCCCATTTGACGACCATTTTATTTAAAAACTCTTCAAGTAACTCAATAAAACGAACAATTCATTTTGTAAAAAGTTTAAACGAGTAGTTAGATTCTAAATTTGGTGTTTTCAAATAAGCCAAGGGCATTTATAAAGGTAAAATTTCACATTATTTAAGTACGTAAATTAACAACTTATCAAGGGTTTGAATCAAGATCTCTTTGACAAAACTTTTGAAAATTTAAAAACATTTTTCAAACTAAGAAATTACTTTTAAATATGTTTAGATAATATTATGAAAATATTTTATCTGACCAGAAAATATTTTAGAGGAAACTGATTTAATGTAACTTTCTCATAAAATTATGCTACAGAAAGTGTAAGCAAAAATAGATATCTATCAAATTTGCCCTTAGTCTCTTGACAATGTTGACCTTTTAAACCTTTTAATTTGGAATTGCAAGACTCAATACTTTATTTTTGGTTTAAAAAATTACATTTTCGAAAGTAGACCCTATGTTGATGCCGAAATAAGTAATTTATTTTTAAGTTTTAACGACAAAATATTATTATTTTAGGAATTATTGTTTAAAAACTTGGCGAAACAGGTTCATTAATACTATGGATTTAGAGTTTTTAAAAGCGATCGTGTTCTTGTAACAAGTTTGCTCTTTTAAATAGCATTATTCTAAATTTAAATTAAGGAATTGCAGTAACACACTCAATCCATTCAGTTAGATCACCAAATTAATTTTGACCCACTTTATCAATTTCAAAATGTTTTCACATTTATTGATTGTCAATTCGTTTTCGAGAAAGTACGAGATGGTTGTTTAAGGACAACTCTTTCTCTCCATCTATTTTATGCCCTTGTTTTTTCTTTCATCGGGTCACGGGTAGGGCTGTCAATGGATTGAATTTTGATCCGAATCTGATAAGATTAACGAGAGATGGATTTAAGGTTTCAATCCGATAATCCGTTAACTAAATGGAGCAAATATGAATATATGTCGATCAGATCCGATTTATTATAATAATATTATATATTTTATATATTATATCATAATTTATTAAACATAATTTTTCCATTTTGAAACTTATATTATTCTTTACGCATAATTTTCAAATAATAAATAATATTAGATAATAGTATAATATTTTTACTTGAAATATTCAAAGAAGTTTAATTTTTTATTAATTAAAATAAGATAAAAATAACTATAGTAATTTGTTTTATAACATCAAAAACTAATAATTAATATGTTCAAAAATAATTTACTTTGTTAAAATTGATATTATTTTTTATTTTAATTTTGTTAAGGCTATGATTTTTAGTGAAATTAATAAAATAAATTAGTAAACATTTAGAATTGACAATTGAATAGTATCTCACATTGAAAGACCACTAAAACATTAGAAGAGAAGTACCCTTTAAAAATGTAGTATCCCACATAGGAAGATTATTAAAACATTCCGAGAGAAATCTTCTTTAAAAGGAACTAAAGGAGTATCACTTGGATAAAAAAATGATTTGGGCCTTCTCGTATATTAGGTGAGCCTATCAAGATAGTTAAAATATTTTTTTTTGGAAAAAATTGGTGGAAAAAAATTCGGATCGGATTATCGGATTGAATATTCGATAACATAGCAAATTGGATATGGATTTAACAATCAAATATCCGTTGGATTATCGGATCGGATTGGATAATTTTTCTTAACGGATTGGATTTGGATAGATTCGCTCCATATTCGATCCATTGACAGCTCTAGTCACGAGTTCAATTAAAGGTATAAGGGTGGCTACTCAAAACTTAGCGTAGACTCGATATGGTTCGATCAACCTATGGTCGACAAGAATGGACGTAACTAAATGACACAAAAAATATAAATAGCCAACCAAAAATAATTTCATTCATAGTTTACACCCTGAGTGGAACACATAATTTATATGATTACGCCTCGCAAGCATTTTGGGAGTCAAATAGCATCATCATTTTGGAAGCCAAAATCAATTTTAGTAACTTACAGGATAAATAATAATATTGTAAATTTAAATAACTAAATATTGATATTTTAATTCAGAGATCATTTGCGAGTATGCCGACAAGTTCAAGAACCAACCAGATTTTTAACCGAATATAAATTACATATCTCAGTTCAAGTAAGGTTACTTACAAGAATAAAGATGAATTGGATATTACCATAAAGATCGTAATATTTAAATTTTATATGGTGAAAATATCAACAAAATCTTGATTTTGTTGGAGAATTTAAAATTGACAATGAAGTGGGAAGATGATCGATATATTTCACTTATCATTTACAGAATTGAAGGGTCATTTATCTTTTAAATTGGTAGAAAACATATAAATAACGTTAGAATTGAAAATTTATGAAAGGTGTTAAAATGTGCTTAACATCTTTTTTTTCTTGGGCCCAATGATGCAGTTCAATAAATGGAAATTGAAGTATTGACTCTTGACCCAATTGATAAAATGTGACGCTGTTCGGCCCATATTTGTTTTCTATCTCGCGTTAACTAAAGACATGTTTTTAATGGAAGGTTGAGATGAAGACAAGTGTTGCTGGCTGGACCGTTGGATGCATTGATGACTTTTTATATTCTCAACTCTCTGATTTCTTCCCTGATTCGAGATTATTCTAGGGTTTTCAGTCTCTTTCGTCTTCTTCGTGATCTCTCTATGGAAATCCTTGGTTTTCATTTTGTAATCTTGAGTCTTCTGGTCTCTTGGTGACTTCCAGTCTGATTACTGTAATAATTAGTTATTTTTGTTCTGTGGTGAACTCGATTACTTGGTGTAATCCTGAAAATGAGAGAAAAGTGAGGCTGAGTCTGAGGGCTTCAAAATCTAGTGTTTCTTGGGTCGATTATCCTTGTACTTTGATATTTTTATTTGGATTCTAGTGGATTAGAGCGTTAACCACTTAGGTGGAAGCTCAACGGGTGACATAGCCATTTTAGGTGAACATCCGGGCCTTTGGACGAAAAAATACTTGTGTTCTTTTTGTTTGATTTACTCGATTCGAATTTCTGGGACATTATTGATACCAACAAAAGGTTGTTACCATCCCTGAAGGGCAGATTTATTTTTCTCATTGATGGAATAGGCAGAAGTCAGTGTTAGAATAAAAAATTTACAAAAGATTGTAACAATCTGTTAACTATCTAGTTTAATATTAATCCCACCAAGCACTGTAGCACGAAGGAGTAGGAAGGTAATATCAGATTTATTGGTGTAAAAACATGCTTTAAATCTACATACTCTATATGTTGATTTCACATATGTTTTGATGTTGTGAAGGATTTAGTTTCAACACAACATCGATATATGATTTCATCCACTCCCAAGATTTCTCCAACCTTATTGTCATTCTCTTTTATCTAGATCTTCAAAATTTATTTATTTGTTTTTATCAAAATTGTTGATTCTTGACGATAATCTTCCCTGTGTTTTTGTTTATAGTTTCCCTTACTTGAACTTAGGGTTTGTGACTTTGTGAAGATTACAAATGTTGTTGCTTTTATTTATTATGTAGGATTATATTTACTTGAGGGCACAGGGGCACCCAAATGCATTTCAAGTACTATCGAGTTGTGTGAATTCAATAATAGACGCATGTTGGCTTTACAGTCTTCCTTTTCATTTTAGGGCCTATCCAAAAGAGAATTCAACACTTTTTGATATTGAATATTTGAAATGGTTGTTCGTTGTTCAAGAATTTTTTGAATGGTTATTAAACTGAGTTGAAAAGCACACAACTTGATTTCATTCTTGCTTTTACTAAGTTTGAAGAAATTGTGGATACATAATTTCAACAAATTGGTACATTAATGCATATGAATACAACAATAAATACAAACATATTGCTACTGAGCTAACTATTCCCAACCAAGCCTATTATTGATGGATCACTCTTTTTTACAACCTCAAAGGCCAAAGCGATTTCATGGTATGTACGATGATTTATTATCTAGTAAGTTAAAAGTATTAAGTTAGAAAAAAAATTTATTTATTATTATCATTAGATACCTTTGAAAATAAGTACTGATCATTCACGTGAACTCGAGTAAAAAGGATAACAAACAACTACAATTAAACAATTACAAGTGTCATGTAAACTGAATCAAGACGGTGCTAATGGCTCAATAATTTTTTGAATTAAATGATTATTGATAGTTTTCGACATAAGTACTAATCATTCACGTGAAATACTAAAAAAAAAAATGAAGAAGAAGAAGAAGAAAGGATAACAAAATCAAGACGATGCTAATGACTTCAATGATATTTTGAATTTAGCCCATGTTTGAACCACATTTTAGAAAAAAAAATGTATTATTCATGTCAAATCAATGAGAAATGTGTGGTTAAAAAATAATGAAAAATTTTAGATTTACGTGAATATTATTTTATTGAAGAATGTGTGGTTGAAATGATGTCAAATTACTGTTGAAAAATGTATTCTTTTTTAAAATAATGTAGTTTGATTCATGATGGATCCCACGATATACGTTACGTACCGAATTGCGGAATTGAGGTGTACTAAACTAAGTTAAATTTTCCTTTGTTTGAAGCATCTAATCAGGCAAATATGTTATAGACTGCGAAAGTGAGACATTATCTTCAAAGATCTATGGGCATGACTTGCCTAAAGTGGGGTGCTGGTAGAGCATAATTACAATGAAATGACTTCACGTGCTTACAATTACAGAAAATTGCACCATTGATTTTCAACACATTCCTCGACTGATAAGATGGTTTTCAATATTTTATTATATTTGTATAATCAGTACGAGATATTAAAATAAATTAAATCTTCATTAAACATTGAAACAATATTAACGTGTGTTTGATTGTCTTTATTTTTTTATGAAAAATGTCATTTTTTTCATCCAAATTTTTACCTTTGGGAGTTTAGTTGACATTTTTCTTTTCTAAAGTTGGTCACGTAACCATATTGTTCTAAAAAATAAGAAAAATATTTTCTTCATAGATTAAGCTTTTAATTAATAGGCAATTCACACTCTCTTTCATCTATCATCTCTCTCTCATCTACTCACCAATAAAAAATAAATAAGTATAATATTTTTGTAGATTGAAAATTAAACCAATCAAAGTATCAAACACACCTTCAATTAATAATTTTAATGCAAATAAGTTCTAGACAATTCAATTGTCTAAAGACATTGCTACATGTACATTAAACTTTACGTAATGAGTTACATGATGTCACGTGTCACTTTATCATTTGTCCGTTTAAAACACAGTCAACTTTTTCATCTAATTTTTTTCCTCCACATCATTTTATGCAAGGATGTACCATTTTTATATACAAGTAGCATAATTCATTGCCTAAAACTTATTTTCTTTTAATGCAAATTCAATGCTTGGTAATACTTGATGACTAAATTGAATTTTCACTGAGAGTTTACTTGACTCCATTATTTTTTACTCTTGAAATTAAAAATGGAAATTCCCAAAAAATAATACAAATATAAATTGAAAAACGAATGATAGTGCAACGAGCTTTTATTCAATAAAGCTAGGTGTACAAATATGATTGACAATCATGTGTTGTCAAAATTCGAGTTTTTGATGTAAAATACAATTTTAAAATGGATGAATGTGATGTTGTTTAGTACGATGTTGTCAACAATGTTTGTATATATAGCATGGCTCATTTTATTTAAATAATATACACATAAAAAAGTATGACATTAAAAATTCAAGTAAACAATTTCATATTGTTGAAACAATTTTTCACCCAAACAATTACAAATTTTTCCTAGAAAGAAAAGTGAATCTAACATAAACATGAATAGTAAATATTACTCCATATATGTAGGGAATGCACTATCCATTAATGGACCATTTGTTACAAAAATATAGTTCGTTGGGATTATCAAATGCTAGTTCTTTAAAATGATCAAGAACCCGTTAAATAAGCGCATAACATGAAGTATGACCCGAGTAAACTACACGCTCTTCTAAATTGTACAAAATTTATTATGATATAAACATTCCATGGATTATAAAAAATATTAAAATTATATGGCAACCTCCAAATTGCTTGGAAAGAAATCTACCCATTTGTTACAAAAATATAGTTCGTTGGGATTATCAAATGCTAGTTCTTTAAAATGATCAAGAACCCGTTAAATAAGCGCATAACATGAAGTATGACCCGAGTAAACTACACGCTCTTCTAAATTGTACAAAATTTATTATGATATAAACATTCCATGGATTATAAAAAATATTAAAATTATATGGCAACCTCCAAATTGCTTGGAAAGAAATCTACTGTCTCTCTTTCTTTGATCACAACGTATTGCCTGTTGATAAGTGTTTTTTATACATTTAATTAGGCCTTAAAATAGTGATATTTCATAATTTTTTTGATGAACAAAACGAAACAGGTGACATAGGTAGAGTACGATCGCGGGTTGAGGCCACAAGTTTATATATGTGTGTGTGTGTGTGTGTGTGTGTGTGTGTGTGTGTGTGTGTGTGTGTGTGTGCGCACACA